>NC_138768.1:615238487-615348487 GCF_965119305.1 Pelophylax lessonae | reverse complement strand
TCAACACATGTGTAGCAGACCGCAGTGTTGCTGTTTGCAATCTCTGTCTGAAGCGGATCAAGCGTGGCCAGAACACCAGCCGCTTGGGCACCACATGCTTGACAAGACATGTGACAACCTGCCATGCAGTCCCTTGGCAGGAGCACCTGAAAGACCCACATCATAATAAAATAAACACTACTATACCTTAAGTCCTCTTAAAAACCAGCACTGAGAGGGATGATGGTATAGCAATGGGTGCCAGGTACTTGCACCCAATCTGCTAGCAGTACACCACCTGTTGATTTGACCAACAGGCAAATTTCACTACCCCAGTTGCTGAACCATAAAAAAAAAACACTGTCCCAGCCATTCACATGCTCAGTGTCTATATGCTAGCCTGGCCAAATTGCTAGCACTACAATTGCTGCGTTTTCATCTGGTAGACTCTGCCCCCTTTCGTAATTTTGAGGAATGTGCTCTACCCCAGTGGAAGGTTCCAAAAATAAATTTATTTTCATGTAAGGCCATTCCAGATCTGTAACATCATATGGAAGGCAATGTTGTGGCCTGGTTGGACAGAGCGGTCAGCAGTAAGGTTCACATTACTGCTGACTCATTGTCCAGTATGCATGGTTAGGGACGTTGCATTTCCTTCACGGCACACTGGGTAACTCTGCTGGCAGCTGGGAAGGATGCAGGACAGGGTTCAGTGCTGGAGCATGTTCCACCATCACGCCTGCAAAACATTGGTGGTGATTCTGTCACATCTGTCTGCTCCACCCCCTCCTTTTATTCTTCCTCTATGGCCTCTTCTGCTGAATTGTCCTCTGAACCAGCAGTGCTCCCTAAGCGTTCCAGGGGCTACACAGGCAGTCAGGCTAAAATATGTCATGCAGTGCTTCAGTTAGTTTGTCTAGGGGATACTGTAGGAGCCACACCGGGACAGAGATTCTGTCAGCTCTGCAGGGGCAGGCTCAAAGGTGGTTGACGCCAAGCAGCTGGAGCCAGGAATGGTTGTATGCGACAATGGTGCCAATCTTCTCTCCGTCCTCCGACAGGGACACTTGACACGTGTTCCATGCTTGGCACATGTCCTGAATTTGGTGGTGCAGCATTTCTTGAACAGGTACATGGGCTTTAAAAGATCTTCTTAGGCAGGCCAGAAATATCTGTCACCATTTCCAGGGGTCTTACAATGCCAGTTCTCGCCTGGCTGACATTCAACAGGAATTCCACCTGCTCACCAATCGCCTCATTTGTGACATGCCCACCAGGTGGAACTTAACATTGGCAATGCTGCATCGGCTGAACACGCAGCAGGGGGCCATCAATGAGTACATGTGTGAGTATGGCACAAGGACAGGCTCAGGGGAGCTTGGCTTCTTTTTGCCACGCCAGTGGCTGCTGATAAATGATGCATGCACTGTCCTGTCACCATTTGAGGAGGCCACAAGGATGGTGAGCCGCAACGATGCTTGCATCAGTGACACTGTCCCTCTAGTCTTCCTGCTAGAGCACACGCTTCGTGGAATCATGGAACAGGGCATCTGAGGCAGAACAGCGGGAGGAAGAGGAGGACTTCCTTTCCTCAAAAGGCCCCCTTTATGCAGATAACATTCCTGCGGGGCCACAAAAACACACAGGAGGAGGAGAATTGTAGCAGCATGGATGTAGAGGATAACATACAGCAGTTCTTCAAGGGATGGTTTTCATTCCCCAGAAACCCAAGGAGTTGTACGTGGCTGGGGAGAGGTTTCTCCTGACAATGTCATCCTTAGTGACCTAGAGGACTTAGAATCTAATGCTCTAAGTCCTTTTGCAAACTTACGCTGCATGGGCTCCCTGATGCTGAAAAGGCTGCGAAAGGACCCAAGGTTTCATGGTATCAAGGAGAGGGATCATTACTGGTTGGCAACCCTTCTTGATCCATGTTACAAGGGAAAATTTGCAGAGAAAATCCTGCCTTCTCAGAGGGAGCAGAGGATGAAACATCTTGAAGATGTCTTGAAGAAAAATTTATGTAACACCTTTCCAGACACTGGAAGGTTACCATTTCCTGGACAACGTTTTTTTGAGGCTTTGTTTGGTCAAAGGAGGAGCAGTGGAGAAGAAGGCCTGCTGACCGATGCCTTTAAACAATTCTTTAGTCCTCAGCACCCAGGGCTGTTAGGTTTAAGCAACCATTGGCAGCATCTGCAGCATATGGTGCAGGGTTATCTAGGGGCAAGAGCAGACTTGGAGACCTTGTCAAATGAGCATCCACTGGGTTACTAGATCTTGAAGATGGACCACTGGCCAGAACTTGCTCAATATGCAATCGAGCTACTGGCCTGTCCTGCTTCCAGCGTGCTTTCTGAATGGACATTCAGTGCTGCTGTAGGTTTTGTAAATGATAAAAGTGTGCGTCTGTCCACAGACTCCGTTGACTGGCTGACATCAAACTGAATCAGTCCTGGATCAACAACAGCTATCAAGCCCTGATGCTGATGTAAATTTGCTGAATTTGCTAGGGACTGATTGAATTTGCTAGGGATCTGGGATCCCTTGAAGACTGCCCATGCTGCCTATCCTTTTCCTGAATCTTAATTATGCTAGCTTGCAACAGTGTTTTTGGTTTACGGCACCACCAACACCCAAGGCCCAATTCTTCTGCACCTGTATGACAAGTACATGTAATTTCATTTTTTTTCTATTTTTTTTTCTAATTTTTAACAGCAGGGCCCGTTCCTGCACCCAGCAAGAGTAACTGTGAGGGTTTACAGTGTTCAGGCACCACTAGGGATGGGTGTACGGTTTTGGCCGAGCATAAGTTTGACCTAAACATCGCCTATTCAGGTACTCGCCTAACACCTGAACTTTCTCAGCACTTAGCGGGATGTTCGCATGGCAAGTGCACAGTCAATAGGTTCTTAAGGCTTCCCTGCTGAGAGCTGAATTGAAAAAAATTATTCTAAAAATAAAATGTAAATTTAAAAAAATTGGGGTAAAACAGCTTGGGGGATCCCTCTTTTTTTAAATGTTGGCGTTCCTTTTAAAATCTATACCAAACCCGGAGGGGGGCGGACAGACAAAGGCATGAGCCTGTGAGGATGTAGCAGCTGGGAGCTGCAGGTGAAACAGTCAGAGCTGACAAAGGTACAGCGTTTTGTGCATGAGCACTGGGACGGTCTGGAGGACCGAGGCAGGATGACTAAGAAGTGAAGCTGCAAAGAAAGAGCCACGAGGCTAATTATTCTATGTTTATCGCATTGATGATTGGAACCCCCTGCATGGGAAGATATCCATGTAAACTTTTGTGTTTTATTTGTTTTAAGTAAAAGTGGGAAGAAATAGCCCTGAAACAGACTACTGGCATGGAGTAAACTCACTGTTTGGTGCTACCAATGAGCTGCAAATTCCCCAACTTGTCATAGTTATTACAATGCTGATGTTTAAAATGAAAGTGTAAGGTTGTGACCATAGATTTCCTTTAAAATAGCTGGGAACTACATAGTATCTAATTTCAGTCTGTAATATACGGCACAGCTTAGAGCACAGCTGTGAGGACTATATAACATAAACCGTGCCACGCGGTGGCCGACTTGATTACTCTCTTACAAGGTGACAAGGTCAGACTAGAACTTTGGTCTATGTTATTTCATTGTACAACAGAACCAATGTGCCAATATAAGAGGTTGATTACCCTGTATCTATTGAATGCAGCTAAATCCTTGATCCCACTTTACCGGGGACACTATACACACTTTGAATCAATGGCTGCGTAAAGTAGAGGATATATGTCTTCTAAAACAACTTACGCAAATTGTCAGGGGCACTGTTACCATACACTCTAAAATATGGGCCTGCTGGTTCGAGTTCAAAACCACTTATTTGTATTGCGATATCATCTCAAGTCTTTGACTGCTTTCTATGGTAATTGTGTTTGTTTGCAGTTTATAACTGTCATTCTTTACTTTGGATCTGGTATCAATCATTATACATCCGACACCCCCCTCTTTTCCTTAGTCCCCCCTTCTCTTTCTTTTCTTATTTTTCCTCCTTTTCTTTTATTCTTTCTTTCAACAATTGTAAAGAGATGCTCTCTGTGTAAGCCATACTGTTATCTACCTTTTGTGATCATGCAAAGTCTTGTTTACTGTCTGACTGTGATGTGACCCAATATGGTATTATATGTTCTTATTCATAAGATCTTGCTTGTTTTGTTTTTTTGTATTGTTTTTTTCTTCAAATAAGCAATAAAAACGTATTAAACAACCAAAAAAAAAACATAAATCGTTCCCCAAGCAGGAGTATGTAATGTACAACACAGCTTATAGAATGCAGGGGTCAGGGGTATGTAGTATTGGTGCTGGTCATGGGAGGAAACAATGCTCAGGCATTGGTCGTATGCAGAAAATATTTCTGAGGTCAATCAGTGAAAGAATGCCCCAAACCTCAATATCAGAAGAATACCCCCCTTCCCAAAGTATCAGTGAGAGAAATGTAGCACCCTCCTAGGTAGGTGCTAGTGAAAGAGTATAGTTTTGAGCTCTGTCTGCTTACAAGAGGGGCTGCAGGCAAATCTATATTGTTCTCTGCCTACCAGAGAGCAGGATCTGTTAGTGAGGTCTGCTCATTGTATTCAGTATGCCATTAATTCAGTCTGGATAGTGTTTCACGCTGGTCCAATAGGGAGGCATGTTGGACAGTGGGAGGAAACCTGGCGAATGGGTGCATAGGCTTTTGATACAGTCCTGATGATTGGCAGAGGGCAGGTCGCCTCGGAGCATTCTGGGATACTGTATAAAAGCCAGGAGCACATGTACTGAGGGGTCTTTCGTTGGAGAGCGGAGTACCAGAGGGAGGGGGCGGCTGCCTCCTCTTCTGTAGAGGTGCCATGCGGACGCTGGAGGTCGTCCTGAGGGCCAGAGGAGTGGTTGAGAGGAGCTGAACCTAGAGGTCCAGGGAAGCTGACTGAGAGGGGAGACACTGGAGACCCTGTGGCTGCAGTATCGTGAGTACAGGGACTCGTGCCAAGGGGCCTGACCTGAGGGGGCCCCCCTGCTCAAAGGATAGTCAGTGGACAGGTGTCAGCGGAGAGAGAATACTAGGGAGAGTGTCCCGAAGATAAGAGTTTGTCCACCAAGTCGTCTTGAAGGAACCAAGAATCTTAATTCCTATTCATCCAGAGTGGCAGGATGGATTGACAGCCTGGCTGTTCCACATCTAAAAGCAAAGTAGAGAAGATAGAAGTCCTCAAATACTGTGAATAATTAATTGGAGTATACCACTATTTCCTTCTCCTATCCCCATTATAAAATAAACAACCAAACAACCAAATACCCCTGGACTGATTATTGAAGTGTGAGCCAAGAGGAAATAGGAAATTGCATTTGCTTATGGCCATGTTCTGGTAACCAGGGGGACCCGCAGAGTGAATGTCTAGCAGCTCTTACGGGGGCAGTGCCCAGTGCTACAGAAATAATACCTCTTTCCAGCATCTCAGCATCTGCAACAGTGGGAAGAGTTTAAAAGAACCCCCCCCCCTCCCCTAAGAAATAGGTAGACAGTTAGAGCCAGATCCCTCCTTTGTAAGCATTGGTGGTCAGTGGCATATTCCTGCCTAGTCAGGCATTGGTGGTCAGTAGACTCTAACTCTTTTCCCTCTGCAGGCATTGGTAGTCAATGAAAGAGCCTTTCCCCTGCCAGGAATTGGTGGTCAGTAAAAGAATAACCCCTCCCTTAATGATTTCACCTTTCCCAGTAACATACCCTACAACCCCCCCCCCCCCTTTTCTTCCCAGGCAGTGGTGGTCAGTGAAATTTTCCTCTTTCCCTCTCCAGTTATTGGTGTTCAGTAAAAGAATCCCCATTCCCCTTGGACATTGGTGGTCAGTGGAAAAAATCCTCCCATCCCAGGCATTGATGGTCAGCAGGGGGCAGCGCAGTAAATACTTACCTGTGTCCTGCTCTGTGCTCATATTTCACGCCTGTGCATTTTTAGCATGCTAAATGCAAGTGCATTGTAGCGCTCTTAGTATGTGCATGGGGGTGCCATTATAAGTGAATGAATGCAGTTAACCAAGTGTTTCATCTAGCTTTATTGCACCACATAGATTTGAATGGACCCCAAAAGTAAACATGCAAAAAACATTTATTAAATTAAAATGCAAACTTTAAGGTTGAATTCCAGCTTAAACCTAACTAGTCTCCTTTCCCTCTCCTAACACCTACGCTAACCTGTGTGAAAAAGATGTATATATTTACCTATTTTCAGCCCAGTCATGTGATCCAGGTCCCCTGTGTCAGCCAGCGGCGGCTGCAGGAGATAGCAGGGAGTGCCAACAACAGCTGGAACATGGATGCTATGGGTGATGTCACCACTCCTGGAATTCCCAGCTGTTGAAATATTTCTTCTCTACCCTGCAGCTGCTGCTGGGTGACATAAATGGTTAACCACTTGCTGACCCCCCTGGTACGTCACTCGCCCGCGAGCCAATAGGTGGCGAGTGCGCGCCGCCGGAGGCGCGCTCCCGCCCCCACTCGTTCACTGCCATCCCCGCGCGAGTGACCGGTGGCTCCGATGTCCTCCGGCCACTCACGATCTCCCGCTGGAGAGGGAGAAAGGCAGGCGGCTGATGTAAACACAGCCTTCTGTCATTCTCCCTGGTGTAACTGCAGGGACTACATGATCCTGCTTTGTAGGATCGTATGTCTCTGTGGTTACATCAAAAGCCACGCCCCTTGACAGTTAGAAGCACGCCCCTAGGGACACACTTAACCCCTGGATCGCTATAAAGTTAGCCCCTTCCCTGCCAGTGTCATTTTTACAGTAACAGTGCATATGTATAGCACTGATTACTGTTATAATGTCACCGGTACCCCCAAAAGTGTCAAAAATGTCAGTCAAGGGTCCGATCTGTCCACCGCAATGTCGCAGTCCTGCAAAAAAAATCGCAGATCGCCGCCATTACTAGTTAAAAAAAAAAAAATAAAAATGACATAAATTTCCCGTAGTTAGTAAACGCAATAACTTTTGCGCAAACCAATCAAAATACGCTTATTGCGATTTTTTTCACCAAAAATATGTAGCAGAAAACAAATTGGCCTAAAATGTTAAAAAATTCAGATTTTTACATTTTTTTGGGGGGGGGGGGGGGATTTCATATAAAAAAATGTGAAAAATATTGTTATTTTTTCAAAATTGTTGCTATTTTTTTGTTTATAGCGCAAAAAGTAAAAATCGCACAGGTGATCAAATACCACCAAAAGGAAGCTCTGTTTGTGGGAAAAAAAGGAAGTAAATTTCATTTGGGTACAGCGTCGCACGATCGCGCAATTGTCTGTTAAAGTCACGCAGTGCCGAATCGCAAAATAGGCCCTGGTCTTTGAGCAGCCAAATCCTCCGGGGCTTAAGTGGTTAATGTAACTGGACCAGAACAGGCTGAAAATGGTTAATTACAATCCCACATCCAAAAACGTTATGATATTGTGAACAATCAACATCAAAACAGAATGCAATGATTAGCAAATAAATAAAACCACATTTTATTCACAATAGAAACCAGCAAGCATATCAACTGTTTAAACTGATAAGGTAATCTTGAAACTAATGGCAGCAACACGTCTCAAAAATGTTGGGATAGGGCGACAAAAAGCTGGCAAAGTAAGTGGTACTAATAAGAAAGAGCTGGAAGACCATTTTGCAACTAGTTAGGTTAATTGGCAACAGGTCAGTAACATGACTAAGTGTAAAAAGGGTGTCTTGAGGAGAGTCAGAGTGTTTCAGAAGTAAAGATGGGCAGAGGTTCACCAATCTGTGAAAAGCTGCATCTAAAAATTGTTGAACAATTTGAGAATAATGTTCCTCAACGTAAAATTGCAAAGACTTTAAATATATCATCATCTACAGTAAATAATGCGATAAAAAGGATTCCGAGAATCTGAAGAATGTCTGTGCACAAGGGACAAAGCCAAAACACAATATTGGATGCCTGTGATCTTCGGGCCCTCATACAGCACTGCATTAAAAACAGGCATGATTTTGGAATGGGCATCACTGCATGGGTTCAGGAATACTATCAAGAATCACTGTCTGTGAAAAAAGTTAAAGCTCTATCATGCAAAGAAGACATATTTGAACATGATCCAGAAAGCCCGTCATCTTCTCTAAACCAAAGTTTATTTAAAATGGTCTGTTGCAAAGTGGAAAACTGTTCTGTGGTCAGACAAATTTAATTTTTTTTTTAAATCAAGAAAAGCTTTATTGAGTAAAATTCACACCATTACATTCAATAAGAGAAACACTGTCGGTTGACAACAGCAAACCATAAACATTGCATAGTCCACACCATGCCACATACCCCCCAAGTTTATCGCAGATAAGTACAGTTCAATCCACATAAAAGAGAACAGAGTATATGGAAATGCATGAAACTCTCCCATCCCCGTCACTTGAACCAAAAATTAACAAGAGTGCCACCTCCAGGAATTATAATAACAAACGGTCCAGAACGAGATCATCAGGGGCCATGCCCGGACTGTTTAACCATGCACCCCATACCTTAGAGAATTTCTGAGGCACCCCCCTATGTTGGTATTCAACCTTCTCCATACGTAAAGTGGAAGCCATCTGTTCCAGCCACATCCTATACATAGACAAATTTAAATTTGACATTCCTTTTGGCAACCATGGGCACAGCATCCTCCATACTAAAGAGGAGAGCTTGTTATCAGTGCTCACGTGAAAAGCCTGCAACTTCGATGGTATAGAGATACATCAGAATGGGTAGCTTGCGCCTGATATTTCCAGGTTTTAGAGCAGCATTTGCTCCCATCTATGATGATATCTTTTTCAGGGAAGGCCATGCATATTTCAGCAGGACAATGTTAAACCATATACTGCATCTACGACAACAGAATGGCTTCATAGTAGCAGAGTCTGCTTAACTGCCTGCCTTCAGTCGAGACCTTTCACCAATTGAAAATATTTGGTGGGCTTGGAATGAAAAATATGACAAAGAAGACCCAGGACTGTTAAGCAGTTAGAATCCAATATCAGGAAAGAATGGGACAACATTCCTTCCCAAAACTCCAACAACTGGTCTTCTCAGTTTACAGAGTGTTGGTAAAAGAAGAGGGGATGTTACACTGTGGTAAATATGGCCCTGTTTCAACCTTTTAGACGCATATTGCTGCCATCAATTTCAAAATTGCTGTATTTTTTTCCTAAAATGGTTTTCTCAGTTTAAACATTCAATATGCTTTCTTTTTTTTTTTTTTTTTCAATTAAAATATTTTTGGATTATCCAAAATACAAAAAAGAGATTGGTTCACAAAACAATCATATAAAATCACATTACAATTTTAGCACCCCCCTGTTCCTTACATCTTTCCTCGGTCACTCTTCAAGTTCCTTCTAATTTCGTATATTTGGTTGTTTTCCTGTATTCTACCCACTTTCTCCAGACAGTTTTAAATTTTCCCATTTCATCTTTATCTTGATGGTATAATTCTTCATTTTGATAAATATTACACATATAAACAAAATGGTAGGAACAATCCGAAAACTTGTGCAACATAAAATAAACACTAATGCAAAATGAATATTGGTAAATCCACAATACATGTTATATGTCACAGATACAGTAGATGAATAGAAAACAGTTTGTCTGGACTCGGTGATAGGACATACAGCATAAGTGCTGCTCGAAAGGCTTGTCGATCTATCCCTGAGATAAAAAAAAAAAAAAAAAGAAGTACATCACCCATACCATGGGTGAATAGACCTGGTTGCCCACCATATAAGTTGAAGCGGTGGGCAAGGGTCATCCTGAGACAGATAGGATTAAATAAGAATGCAAGAAGTAGCGAGATAAGGAAAGAGGTGAAAAGAGAGATTAAGGGCAGAGAAGGAGAGAAGGGAAGGGAGAGTAGGAAGGGAACAGGGTGGGGGCCCCCGGTGAGGCTCCCCCGGTACCAGGATGTTCCCTATCAGTACCCCCGTACCGTATGGCAAAAGATTAAAGGATGTATAGAGTGAAGCTTAGTTGTTAAGTTTCAGGTGATCATATTCTTTTGTAACCGAATAGGTTCGCCATGTGGACCAAATTTTCCTAAACTTATCGTTTTTTTCAGTCTTCATAGCAATCGTCCTCTCCATCTCATGTATATGGTCTATTTTAATTATCCAGTCCACAATAGAAGGTGTCTGGGTAGAATTCCAATGCATTGGGATAAGACTCTTGGCAGCATTCAACAAGTGTCTTACTAGAGAGGATTTGTATTTTTCATAGGAAAAAGGGTTGATGTGATGAAGGAACGTAGGCGCATCAAAGTCTAGGGCTACATCTGTATTGTGTTTAATCCAGTGTGCTATAGATTCCCAGTATGTCCTTATTTGTGGGCAGTCCCACCAGAGGTGTAAGAACGTTACACGTTCCTTGTTCCATCTCCAACAGGAGTCTGACACTGTAGGGAACCATTTCTTGAGCATCGCTGGGGTTCTATACCACTGAGTCCTGATTTTAAATGCTGATTCCTGAAGCCGTGTACTGAGTGAGCATTGGTGAGAAAAGATGCAAGACTTTTTCCACTGTGCATTTGTAAACGAGCAGCCTAGATCATTTTCCCAGAGTGTTTTGTACACATTTGTAGAGTCAGGTGGCTTATTATGAATCCACTTATATGCCTGTGAGGTAACTTTCCTCATTGGATTGGCTTATCATTGGAGTCGGCAGCTATTTTCAATGCAGAAACTTTAAATTCTTTTGAATGTAATTTCATGCCCTGTATTGATGGGTCCAAGTTAATTGATCTAATAAGTGGCTCCAGAGTCAGTATGAATAGAAGGGGAGATAAAGGGCATCCTTGTCTTGTGCCATTATGGAGTGTTAATGGATTAGAAAAGATACCATTGACCCTGACTTTTGCTTGTGGATTCGCATAGAGAGCTTGTATCCATGATCTCATGTTAGTCCCTAGGCCCACATGTTCGCATGTGGCGAAGAGGAAGTCCCATGCAACCCGATCAAAGGCCTTCTCTGCATCAGTCGAGAGCAGAAGACCTTCAAATCCAGCCGACCTGGCTCCATTAATCATGATCAGAGATTTAATAATATTATCCCTGGCTTCTCTGCCAGGCATGAATCCCACCTGTTCAGGGCCAATGATCTTCTCCAGGAAAGGGCACAATCTGTCAGCCAGAATTTTTGCAAAAATTTTAAGGTCAATGTTCAGTAAAGAGATAGGCCTATAGCTGGAACAGGATGTTGTGTCTTTATCTGGCTTGGAAACTACCGTAATATGAGCTAAAAGGAAATCATTTGAGGGTTGATTATTATCTTTAATTACATTGAGTGCATCTGTCAAGTGTTGGGCTACGTATTACACATTGAGTTTATAGTGTTGAGACGTGAAACGTCTGGTCCTGGACTCTTCCCTGGTTTTAGAGCTTTGATCGCAGTCTTAACTTCCTCAGTTGTTATGTCTGTCTCAAGGCTAGAAACATTGTCAGCGTTTAGGGAAGGCAACCCACTATTTATCAGGTAGTCTTTTATGGCTTGTTCTCTGTGTGGTATAACGTGTTCTGGTTTATTTTGTGGTGGAATATTGTATAGGTTAGAGTAAAAGTCTCTAAATATGTTAGTTATGGCCTTAGGGTCCTGAATTAAATCGCCATGTGTGTCTTTCTTACTCCTAGTATGTTATTTGACATCTGTACATCTTTTAGGGCTCTGGCCAATGTCTTGCCCGATTTATCTCCATGTTCATAATAGAGAGATTTTTTGAAAAAGAGAATCCATCTCATGTCTGTTTCAAGGATGGACTGGAGTTCCCTCCTTGAGTGGGACAGCTCCTCCTCTACTTGTACAGCAAGTGATTGTTTATGTCTCAATTTCAGATTTGAAATTTAATGAGTAGGCTGTTTATCAGACATTCCTTCTCCCGTTTCTTTTGTGCCCCTATGCGAATTAACTCACCACATATAACTGTTTTGTGGGCTTCCCAGACCGTGAGTGGTGAGATCTCTGGAGAGCAATTCTCATTGAAGTAATTGGTAATGGTAGATTGGATTTGTGTTTGAGTTGGTAGGTCTAGTAAGAGAGAGGAGTTTAACCTCCAAGAGAAGTCACACTCACGTCTGGGAGTGAATTGCATATGGAGAGAAATCGGGGCATTGTCTGATATGGTTATTAGCCCTATTTCCGCACTATGCAGCTCCGAGAGATCTCTTTGGGTGATAAAGATGTTATCAATCCTACTATATCTTTTGTGTATTGCGGAATAATATGTGAAGTCTTTAGTTGAAGGATGGAGTGTTCGCCACACATCAATCAAAGTGAGGGATTGAAGACTGAGCTTTATTTTTTTAAGAATAGAGTAGGTAAGACTAGACCTACCAGAGGACGTGTCACACGCCGGCCTCAGCGGCACATTAAAGTCTCTGCCCAGTATGACACATCCCCTGGCAAACCCCTTAAGCTCACCCATCAATCGATTAAAGAATGTTACGTGGGCTTTATTAGGGAAGTAGACATTGGCCAGAGTCACTGGTTTGTTTCCTATAGAGCCAGTAATAAACAGAAATCTGCCTTCTGGGTCAGCCAGGTATCTATCCACAACAAAGGTGGTATCCCTGTGTAAGAGGATAGCAACTCCCTTTGTTTTAGCTTGATCACTTGAAGCATAAAAGGCATAAGGAAAGGCTTCAGGTGCTCTGACTGTGCAGGAAACCTAGGATCTCAAAGCCTTCAAACTCAAGGTGGTCATACAGAATTTAAGGCTTCAGTTAGTCTAGTATTAACATATCCGAGAAGTTTGGGAAATGTCCAAGATAGGGTGCCTTAATAACGGTAGGATCTGTGGCAAAGCAGATTCTGGTTATAATTTGTAGTGAAGAGATACTCATCAGATTTGTGCTGCAGGCTGCACAGTAGCTGGACTGACAAAAAGGAAAATTGAGTAACCACTGCCATCAAGTGGACAAACAGAGTATTTGCATGCCAAAGATTTTCCAAGGTGATTTAAAAGAAAACAGAACTAAATGGGAAACGATTACAACTGAACAGAAAGTTATATGGGCATTTTTAAGGCAACCTTAATTGCGCTCCCTGGTTCTAGGTACCTTTGGAGGGGATCCAAAGAGGGAATTCAGCTCACGATTCTTTTGATGTTTCCCTTTCTTATGATGTGGAAAGCGCGAGGTAGAAGCCTCTGGGGTGTCTGGTATTTGCCCTTGAGAGTGTGGCGTCAGGAATTCTGCATACCAGTCAGGTAATTCAATGTGGTCTAGGTGTAGATTGGCGCAGAAATTCGGTAAATCGCCAGGGGTGCATAAAAGATGCTGTTTCCCCCAAAAGTAACTTGAACTGCGAAGGGAAATTTCCATCTGTATTGAATGTTTTTTGCCTCTAAAGCTTCCAGTATGGGCTTGACAGCTCTCCTGTTCTTTAAGGTTATAGGGGAGAGGTCCTGGAACAGTTGGATTTGAGCTTCATTAAAGAGAATTTGGTCATTTTGTCTAGCCTTGACAAGTATTTCTTCCTTTAAAGGGTGGCTTGTCAGGCAGCATATGATATCTCTCGGAGGGGCATTTTCTGGGGCCTTGGGAAGCAGTGCTCTATGAGCCCTGTAAGGGATTAGCTCGGTGGCGGGTGTGGATGACCCCTTTGGGGGTGCGTTTTCACAGAGAGATAGCCGAGCAGAGGTTGAAAACAAGACTGATTTATTCATGCAATTTACTTCACACAATTGCAAGCGTCAAAACAGCCAAAATAAAATAAAAGACAAAATAAATCCTTGCCTCTGTGGACGGCTACCTTCTCACGCTGGAACCTACCTAAGAAGTCTTTCCAACCTACTGTTGGGCCGACACTGCTGATCCTACAGCAGACACTCAAATGTCCATTTGTTTGCTTTTCACACAGCACAAACATTGTCCATTGAACATGTCCCTTTGTTTCTTTCACATCAACACATGTTCATTTATAACAGGATCCTTTACTCTTCAGATTCTTCACATTGAACACAGTTCATTTAACAGGTCCCTTTACTCTTCACACTCTTCACATGGAACACTTTGTCTTCTCACCTTTGAGACGTCTTCACTCGTGGTTACCCTCCTTAGCTTCACATCGCTGTAGGGGTCTTCTCCCATGCTCACCAGCTTGTCGGGAGGCACACATCCGACTGTCCCCCTCTCCCAGCCCACACGGCGACAGGCGGCAGCAGTCCTTCTCCCATGCCCACACGGCGTCGGGAGGTACACGTATGTCTGTCCTCCTCTCCCAGCCTACACGGCGACAGGAGGCAGCACTCAATAGATTTTCTCTGGACAAATTATAGAGGCCTTGATCTCCTCATTCTGAACAGCTGAATGGTTTTCAACTTCCTGCTGGCTCTTTTTGCAGCCAACACCCTATAGTATCAGTGAACTTTTCAAAGCAGGTGGGAATGTGTCTCCTCTCAGTGACTACATTCCCAGATTTACCTGACTTCCTGTCACATACCCCCCCCCTCTTGTTTCAACCCTAGGGTTGGGACACATATTTCCAGGCACGCATGTGTCAGGCACTGCTGACTCACTGATAAGCCTCCTATTATCCTCAAGCTTCCGGATGAAACTGTTTCTGTCATCTTCACTGACAGATTTCTCAGAAATGCCACACAGTTTGTCTCTCATCTCATATACACATTCTTCAACTGCATTTTTGGCATAATTTTGCTCCTTCTCGTTTCTGTCATCTTCATTGACAGCTTTCTCATAAATGTCAGACAGCTTGTCCCTCATAACCGTCTGTCCAATCCACCATGGAGGACCGTGATCCATAGGCAACTCAATTGGGCTAGTCTTAAGGTCTTCAACATTCTTAAGACGCCTCTCTCTGCAATCCATAAATGTTTTCCACAAAACTTTGAGAACCTTTGCTTCACTAAGCTTTGTTCCAAGTAGGGACTCTTGACATCCCTCTGTGACTTGAGTTGCCTCTCCATACAGCTGTACACAATCATTGACTTTTTGTTGTAAAAGGGAATGATCTTCCTTCTTGAGCTTTGCTTGCTCTAAGATGCTGTGCAGAGGATTTTCCAATTGAGACAACAGGCTGTCACACATTTCTTCAAAGTGACCCCTGTTCCTTTTCCCAGAGATATCAATATCATTCAAACATTTCATATTCATAGGCAGATCTGAAGCATTTGCACTCATCAACTTCTTAAACTTTTCGCCCTCCTGAGCGAGTCGCAGTAAAGGCCTACTATTTGATTTGATATTCAGTTTATATTTCTTGCCAAACTCTTCACAGAAGTAGCCAACCAGAACATCATCAACTTTCCTTCCACCAACATAGGGGTTAAAGGCAACAACACAGTTGAACCCAGCGATCTGGGTGGTATCCATTATAGACCTCCTCTCTGCATCAGTGAAGAAGCATGGAACTGCAACACATTCTTTTACAGGTTTCTTCAATGCACTTTCTGCTGAACTATTTGACCGCTCAAGGTCACCTAGTTCCTTTTCTCTATCTGAATTCCACATGGAATGTATCTCAAGATCACGATCAAACTTCTGCCACCCGTCTTTCACCAGTTCCATTTTGGAAACACTCCCTGAAAGGCACTTATTCATTTGCTTCACGTTTTCACCAACAGCCTTAGTTTTCTCCACTAGGTGGCGTTTGCTTTTTTCTCCCAGATTTATATCACTTGCTTTAGTTTTCTCCGCTTTAGTTTTCTCCACTAGGTTTTCAGCCTGAACTGAGAAATCATCACATTTCTTACACAACTCTTTTGTTTGCTGAAGCTCTAATGATACATTTTCCAATGCTTGAAGTTTTTGAAGGAACGGTTTATTCCAAAGGGGTGATTCAAGCCACGTGTCATCACATTTCTGAGGCTCACTCAGGACAGACCCCAAAACACTGATCCTTTTAAAAACTGCATCAGGCACACTATCCCCTCTTTGGGACAGATCCTCTGTTGCCTGGAATTCCTCTTCCAGTTCCTGCAACGGAATATTCATCTCTTCTACTTGCTGTTCTAAGGCTCGCTTAGACTTTTCTAGCTCCTGAACGCTTTTCACAACATCATCCTTGGAGCTGACCAATTCTTCCATTTCTGTACGCAGCTGTTTGTTAACACTTTCTAGTTCAGCCTTACACTCTAGAGCTTCCTCCAAAGAGCGAGCCAAGAACAGGGCTTTGCTCTCGTTTTCACGCACCTCCGTTTCTGCACGTGCGCGTTCTTCTGCATATTTTGCAGACACAGTCTTCTCTTCACCAAGCATCTGATCAAACTTCTTTTTCACATCTTCAACACACGTAATGAACCAACGCTTTCTTCCATGCGTTTTTTCATATCCGCTATCTGAGCTTGCAATGTTGCGACTTGCTCTGATAGGTTTTTCTTTGCTTCCGCCTCCTCTTTTAATTGTTCCAGGAAGCCATTTTTCTCATCTTCCATTTGTTTGAGCTTTGTGCTAAAACTCAGCCTTTGACACCTCTCTTCCTGTAAGAGTTCCTGCGTGTCTTGCAGCTGCGATTCCAAGATAGAAAAATCTTCCGCAATTTCTCTAGATTTTCTGTCTGCTTGAGAAAGCTGATTTGTAACATTGTCCAACTCAACCTGCAGTCGGTTTGCCTTCTCTGACAGCTTAGCACACAATCGGTCACCTTCTGACACCTTGACTTGCGATTCCAGAAGCTGTGCCTCTACTTTTTCCCTCTTATGTTCACAATCTCCTTTTCCCTGCATAAGAGCCTTCACCTCATTGGCTAGTTTCTGGGAATGAGACTGTAATTCTGCCACACAGGCTTCTTTCTCCTTTAACTGCTGCTGGAAACGTTGGGCTTCACCTTTCCAACTTTCACAGTCTGCACGTAATTCATCTACCACATTGCTCAAAGTGGTGAGCTCATACACAGTACTCAGTAATTTAGCCTCTCTTTCACTTTTCTCGTTGTCGCTGAGAGACAATGTCGCTTTCAGAGCAACATTCTGTTCCTGCGACTCCTGCAGGTCTATTTTTGTAACTTCCAAACACTGAAGATTTTTTTCCAGCTGATTACGCAACTCCAACATTTCACACATACTTTGCTTCTGCAAAGTCTGAATTTCAATTTCCTTTTCCATGAGGATGGTATCTTTCTCCTTTATAGTGTCTTGACATTTTTGCAACTCGACCAAAAGAAGAGCAGTGGATTCTTCCCACTGTAACACATGAGACTTGAGTAGTTCATTCATTTCCTGCAAGTTTCTATGCTCCATTTTAAGCAATTCCAAGGCTTGTTCCTTTTCTTCCATTTTCCGTTGCAAGGCATCCAACTCAGCCCTGCACACATACTCTGTTTCCTCCAAACCGATGGCCTCCATTGGCTGCTGGCGTCTCTGTTTCCAGCCTGCCATGCTCTCTTGATGAGCCTTTTGTTGAGCTGCAAAGCTCCGTTGTTTCAGCATCTCCCCCATTTTGGGTTTACTTTTCATCTGAGCACACTGCGTCTCCATAGCAGTTTCATCAGTGTTGCTAGGGACAACAACCTTCCTCTTTAGTAGACTCTCTTTAGGCATGGATGGGGCTGGTTCAGACGGTAACATCCCCTCCATCCATAGAATCCGGTCTCTCATTTCATCTATCTTTGCATTTTTCAGGCGTTTGGATCGCCCCATCTTCAATAACTCCACAAATTTTTCACAGTCCAGCAAAAATTTTCAGACCACTGTCTCTTTAACACATGTAGTTTTTCTCTCTCTTGCAAGATCTCTTTTCCTGCACACACAGTTTGTGCAGTCACTTGCACCAGACACAACAAAGTTCATCAAATAATTTTGAGACCGCTGTCTCTTTAAAACACTTTTTTTTTTTTTTTTTTTTTCTGTCAGGATCTTCTCTCCTGCACACATAGATTGTGCAATCTCATGCACCAGATAAAGTTCATCAAACATTTGCACTTCCTTGCAGGGATCTCTGCTTATGCCCACTGCATACCTCCACCATATGTAAGGGATTAGCTCGGTGGCGGGTGTGGATGACCCCTTTGGGGGTGCGTTTTCACAGAGAGATAGCCGAGCAGAGGTTGAAAACAAGACTGATTTATTCATGCAATTTACTTCACACAATTGCAAGCGTCAAAACAGCCAAAATAAAATAAAAGACAAAATAAATCCTTGCCTCTGTGGACGGCTACCTTCTCACGCTGGAACCTACCTAAGAAGTCTTTCCAACCTACTGTTGGGCCGACACTGCTGATCCTACAGCAGACACTCAAATGTCCATTTGTTTGCTTTTCACACAGCACAAACATTGTCCATTGAACATGTCCCTTTGTTTCTTTCACATCAACACATGTTCATTTATAACAGGATCCTTTACTCTTCAGATTCTTCACATTGAACACAGTTCATTTAACAGGTCCCTTTACTCTTCACACTCTTCACATGGAACACTTTGTCTTCTCACCTTTGAGACGTCTTCACTCGTGGTTACCCTCCTTAGCTTCACATCGCTGTAGGGGGTCTTCTCCCATGCTCACCAGCTTGTCGGGAGGCACACATCCGACTGTCCCCCTCTCCCAGCCCACACGGCGACAGGCGGCAGCAGTCCTTCTCCCATGCCCACACGGCGTCGGGAGGTACACGTATGTCTGTCCTCCTCTCCCAGCCTACACGGCGACAGGAGGCAGCACTCAATAGATTTTCTCTGGACAAATTATAGAGGCCTTGATCTCCTCATTCTGAACAGCTGAATGGTTTTCAACTTCCTGCTGGCTCTTTTTGCAGCCAACACCCTATAGTATCAGTGAACTTTTCAAAGCAGGTGGGAATGTGTCTCCTCTCAGTGACTACATTCCCAGATTTACCTGACTTCCTGTCACAGCCCTTTCAAAGTCAATGGGAGACTCTTCAGGCCTTTCTAGGAGGCTGTTGAATATAGATTGTAGGGCAGGTTTAATTTGCTCCCTTTCCACAGATTCAGGGATCCCCCTTACTCTGACGTTGTTCCTGTGACCCCTATTATCCAAATCCTCCAATTGTCTATTCATATTTATCAAATGGGAAGAATGGGAGAGAGTTACATCTTCCAGCTTCCGAATTGCTCTGTCCCTATGTCTGCCAGCCTTTTCCACAGCAGACATTTGATCAGAGAGTCTGATGATGTCTGCTTTTAGATCAGTTATGGCACTTTTCCACTGCAAATACTGACTCGGCTCTACTTGGCCCTGCTTGGCCCTGTTTGGTTTTCCACTGCATGGTACCGCATGGTACGGTGTTGGAACGGTTCGGTACGGTTTGGTATGGTTTGCTTTTCCACTAAAGTAGTACTAAAGTAAGTGGGTGGAATAACAATGATTCTCTGACCAATCAGTGGCTAGTAGTGACAAACAGTCAAGGCTGCATGCAAAGGATTGTGGGATATGGTACCAGCACGGCCCTGTTGGAACCACAACTGAGGTGGTGCTGTTTAAGTGAGTCGTACCGTTCGGTTCCATGTAGTGGAAAAGCGCAGCCGTACCGTACCGTGCCGAACCCTTCGTACACCGTACCATGCGGTACCAGCAGTGGAAAAGCACAAAAGCGAGCCGAACCGTTCTGTTCCATGCAGTGGAAAAGCGCCATTATAGCAGCAGCAAATGATCCCTTAATGTCAGCAGTGATAGCTGTCATGTCCTTGTATGTCAGGGGGTGGTCAAGGGGGTCTGTATCTCCTACCGTATCCTCTTTATCAGCGAGTGATTCGGTGTCATAGTCCCCTTCTTCTTCATGCTGTGTAGCCCGTGCCATCTTGGGGCCTAGTGATCCTCTCCTGCCGGCCTGTTGGGATCCGAAGAAATCCGGGATATTCTTAGCTGTAATGTTAGCTCCGGGTCTCAGGGGTTTGGAGATGGAGCCAGATTTGTTAATTTTGCCCATATTTCGTCTCTTGGATGCCTGCTTTTGCAATTAGGGAATGAATTGCTGATGGAGCTCTGTTCTCAGGCAGCCATGCCACACCCCCCAATATTTTCTACCCTTAACACCCAATCTCTCAGCCTAGGACTGTCCCTTTTCAGCCAACATTTAGGTATCAAAGATTTAGCAGCATTTATCAAATGTGGTATAAGCATCTTTTTATATTGTTTAATAGACAAGTTTGTTTTGTGCAATAGGAAGATTTCTGGGGTGTAAAGTATCTCCTCTCCTGTAATTCCCTGAATCTTCCGGTTAATCTCTTCCCAATATACCTGAATTTTGGGGCAATCCTACCATATGTGTAACATTGATCACACCAAGCCACATCCTCTCCAACAGAGTGGGGATTTGTCTGTTTGGTACCTATGTGCCTTGGTGGGCGTTATGTACCACCTGGACAAGCATTTATAATTTAATTCTTTTGTATTTACATTAGTTGCTGTCCCATCTGCCAATTTAAGAATTTTCACTTTACCTTGTTCACTCCATGTCGCTCCCAGATCCGTCTCCCATTTCCCAAGATATGAAGGTTTCTCTGGGTTCATAACCCTAGTGAGTATCCTATAGACCTTTGAGATACCATGTCTGGGTGCCCTCTGTGGAGCCAGTAGCTCCTCAAATGGCAACAAATTTTCACCTGACCTTATAGGCTGAGGCAGTGAGTCTACAAAGTGTCTCAGCTGGTAATATCTTATTTCATTGATTGAGAAAGCTTATTTTTTATGTCTCAGCTCTTGTAACGTGCATACACCCCCCCCCCCTCATTAAATCATTTAATTTTTATCTGTAATCCACCCCCCTATCCGTTCATTATTTCAAGGAAAAAAGAAAAATCTGTTCCGGTAAGTGGGATTAGTGGTGAGTTATTTTCCCTTTTTTTCTGTTTGTGTATTAAGTCCCAAATTTTGAGTTTCTGTGGTGTCACAGTGCATGTTTCTGTTGATAAGGGACGGTATTGTTGTGGTACCTAGATTACCTTATGTAGTGAAGTCTTACTAAGACCACCCAGCTTTTTTCTTTCGAGCTGTACGTCCAGTCTATAACCCATGCTATTAAAACCGCATTATAATACCTTTTAAAGTCTGGCATAGCCAGCCCCCCCCCCCCCCCCTGTGTTTTCTGTTTACTTAGTATTACCGTGTGAATTCTTGTTTTTTTCTTGTTTCCATGTAAACCTCAGTGTCATCTTTCTCAATACTTTGAAATAACTTTGTGGGATTTGAATAAGAATCATCTGAAACTTTCATTTAAATTTAATTTAACAAAGGGATATAAATTAGATGAAACAGGTCTCCCCAGTTAGCTGTCAAATTCACCCATAAGTATTTCAAATTATCTTTCCATTTAAACGTGATTTTTTCTTGCAAAGCTTGTTCCTCTTTCCTATCAATATTTATATTTAAGATCTCTGTTTTTGTTGGGTTTATTTTGAAAATTGACAGCGCTCCATAGTTTTTAACACCTTCAATATGTTTGGGAGGGATATTCTAGGTTTTGATATATAGAGCACTATGTCATCTGAGTATGCGGCTGTTTTATGCTCTTGTTTCTTTATTTCTACTCCCGTGATATCTGGATCTTTCCTAATCGTCGCCAATAGGGGTTCCAATGACAAGGCAAACAGCAGCGGCGTCAAAGGACACCCCTGTCTTGTTCCATTTTTAAGATCGAACGCCCAAAACAGGGTACCATTTATCTTTATCGCCGCTGTCGGTTGGCTATATAATATTTTAATCCACTGAATCATTCTGGTGCCTATACCTATTTCTTTCAGAGTCGCAAACATAAAACCCCAGTCAACTCTGTCAAATGCTTTTTCAGCACCTACTGACATGAAAAGAGTTGGTGGGACTTTTTGAAGAAGTAGCAATGTTCTAACACCATTGTCCCTCCCTTCTCTCCCGGGGATAAATCCTACTTGGTCCCGATGTATCCATTTTGGTATTAAGTCTTTCAACCTATTTGCCAATATTTTTGCGTAGAGTTTAGTGTCGAAATTTAACAATGAGATGGGCCTATAACTACTACATTGCATTATATCTTTGTCTTCTTCTGGTATTACAATTATATGTGCTAACAGTGATTCTCTTCCTAATCCTCTCCCTTCCCCTAAGGAGTTCCAGCGTAAGCACATATTATGTAATAATATGTCCTTGAATTTTTTATAATAGATCATGGAAAACCCATCTGGTCCTGGACTCTTTCCCGTTGTGGTTTCTCTCATTGCCTTCTCAATTTCTTCCTGTGCTATTGGTCTTTCTAGTGCTTCCTTCTCATCCCAGTCATCCTTCTTTGGCAAACTAGAGGCTTTTATCATCTATCTTCTCCCTCCTCTCCAGTTTCATTTTTTTCTAGAGGGCCCTCTGGTGTTCTAACAGAATATAATGATTTATAAAAGGTTTGAAAAACCTCTCCAATTTGTGATGACTCATGTACCAGTGTCCCAGTGTTATTTTGAATTTTCTCTATGAAACCTATTGATTTTTTCTTACTAAGAATTTTTGCCAAATATTTTCTCGGCTTATTTCCCCACTGATATCTCTCTTTATTGACTCTGTTAAATTTCCTCCTGGTTTCTAGCTCCCTCAGTGCATTTAATTAATCTCTTTTTAGTACCGGTTGGTGGTGTGTCTCTTCCTCCATCCCCTTCTTATGTTTTTGTTCTAAGTGATGTATTTCTTTCAGAATTTGTTCCATCTTTGCCAGTCTCTCTTTTATTTTTTCCTAGTACCTATTGAGATTAGTATGCCCCTAATATAAGCCTTATGGGCCTCCCAGATTGTGGTCTCTGATACCTCCGGGGTCCTATTTATTAAGAAATACTGTACTATTTCCGCCCTTATTTTCCCCTCGACCTCCTGATCTTGCATTAATGTCTCGTTCAGTCTCCAGCTATTAATTTTGTGTTGTGTCTCCCTCATCTTAAATTCCATTGTCACTGGTGCATGGTCTGAGATTGTTTTAACTTCTATTAATGTTTTACCCACCATATCCAGCAGTCTGTGTTCTGTTAATATATGGTCTAGCCTAGAATAAGAGCCATTCACGGAGGAGAAAAAAGTATAATCCCTCATGTTTGAGTGTTAAATCCTCCATACATCCACTAGTTGGTACTGATATAAGAGTCTCTTAAGTGCTTTCAGTTGACCTAATTTGCTCCTCTGTGTCTGGCCCGACACATCCAGCGCCGGGTCCATCACAAAATTAAAATCACCAGCAATGATTAACCCTCCCTCTTTAAATTCCATAAGTTCCCTTAATGTATTTTTAAAATAGTTTACTGGTTTCTTACTTGGGCAGTACACGTTTGCTAATGTATATCCCTTTCCTTCTATTTCTCCCTTCAAGAACATGTATCTGCCTGCTGGGTCAAACCTTCTTTCTTTTTCTTTGAATTTGACATTTTTTGCAAATCCAATTGCTACTCCTTTAGCTTTACTATTATCTGGATCCCCGTAATACCACACTAGGTGGTTCCTTGAATACAGTTTTATTCTTGATTCATGGGAAATATGGGTCTCCTGCAGAAAGACAATATCAGCTCAGTAGTGACGAAGTTCCCTAAGTATTGTCTTTTTACCGGAAAATCTAGTCCTTTAAGGTTATATGTTATAATCTTCATCATATCTGTATTCATCCTGGTTTTTTTAATTCTTTCTGACCCTTCATCTTTCTCTTCTCCCTCCACGTCCCACGTGCTCCTTCCCTCCTCCCTCTGCGTCCCTCCGTAACAGCAATATGCAGGGACAAGTATTCTTAACGGAGGGATCGGGGTCTAAAAGACCCTAGACCCCTCCACTACACTTCCATGTATTCAAAACGCTGCAAACGGCATTTTTGAATACAGTCACTTTTTGAATCTGCCGCCTTTAGCAGCCGAGCAACCTGGCTGTGACGTCATGGACGCCGCCTCCGGGTTACCTCATCTGAGACCCGATCGAAGCCGCATCCGGCTTAGATCGGGACTCCATCCAGCCGGCGGATGCGCCCGCTTGTTGCAGAGCCACGGAAGGCGGCGGGAGGGGCGGGGGGCGTCCCCTCCCGCTCGCCGGGGTAACGATCGAGCGGCTCCCGATTCTAGCTAGAGGCATCATTCCGGTACAACCACTTAAAGTCAGCCGACGTAGGTCTACGTCAGTTTGCTTTAAGTGGTTAAAACTGTCCTTTCTCTGGCTAGTTTTTTGCTGCTTTATCAACTGCAGTTCCTTAATTCATGCAATAACACACATACTTGTGCTTTGTTTCTCTAGAACTATTTGTCCTAGTCTATTTGTCCTAGTCTTTCTGTTAAAACTGTCCTTCCACTATCTAGTTTTACACATCTCATCTTATCATCTGTGGTTTACTAATTCTTGTAGTTAAAGCAGAGTTCCACCAAAAAGTGGAACGTCCGCTTTAAGTGCTCCTGACCCCCTGACATGCCACATTTGGCATGTTATTTTTTAGGAGGGGAGAGGGTACCTAGATTTGACAGGTACCCACTCCCACTTCCGCTTCCTCCCTGCAAGCTTCTGGGATACGTCATAGGTCCCAGAAGATTGCGCGTCCACTAAGGACGCGCAGCGTGACTCGTTCATGTGCAGTCTGCACCTGGATGTGAAGCAGCAAGCTGTCACAGCTGGGTGCCCACACTAGAGATGCCGGCGCCATGGGGAGAGGAGGGAGAGATCTGAGGGTCCCGCCGGCCGCATCGCTAGGCCGTGGGACAGGTAAGTGTGTGTTTATTAAAAGTCAGCAGCTACACTTTTTGAAGCTGCTGACTTTTAATAAACACCAAAATGGGTGGAACTCCGCTTTAAACAGCTGCTGGGGGCATGGCCGGACGCGTGCCTGAGAGGGCGCTCTGGTGAGGGGTCGGGCTTCCTGACCTGCTTATCCTACTGAATCCTGCCGTTATCTGGGCCATCCTGCTTAGCAACTGCCAGGTCCAGAATATTCACCTGTGCCATCCATGCCAATAAAAGGCCGCTCAGGCAGAAAGCATCCTCCTATTAAAGACCCTGATGGCTCACTCAGGAGATGCCAAGAATCAGCTCTGCCACAATATTGGGTAGTGGGGCTCCCGGAGGGAACTGAGGGCTCTCATCCAGAAATAGCTACCTGTGCCCTGTGTCTCTAGGAAATTTCGGCCTAGTCTTGACCATAAAAACTTTCCTGCTGCTAACCAATTTTACAGTGTTTTTACATCTGCAGTCTCTTCATTTTTGATTGAAAAAAAAATGTCTGTACCCACAGGGTGTTTTTTCCATGCTGCCCTCAAGGCTGCATTAAAGGGACCTTCCTAATGCTGTATGGTATTTGTAAAAAAGGCATTGGCACATGTCCCCTGTGGCAGTGCCTAGCTTCCTGTGACTTTCTTTGACAATAGCTCACCTGTTTACCTCCAATAGACACCAAAGGGACTCACCACTGCTACCACAAAGTACTTTGATATTATACATTGCATATAATGTCACAAAGCTCTAAGGAATTGAAATAATATTTATTTACTACAAGGTTGCTATAAAAGTTGTGATTTTTAGTTCAAGAACTGTTGATCAGTAAAATGTTTTAAGCTGTAAAAAGTATGGTTACCCACAATCCTGCCTTGTGCAAGATTGATGTTGTTCCATGTTAGCTATCTAGGCTACTTAGAGGCTTTGCATTGTGTAGCCCCTGTAGTGATACTTCATTCAAATATAGCTCATTGGTGATGTGTGCTGGACCAAAAAATTGTGTACTGCTGTCTCGAAGCAGGGGTCAGTGCTGAAACCCATATAAATGCCACTTTACACTGTGAGGACAACCAATCTGTGCACAAAACCATGTTCATGACACTGTAGACAAACATTCATAAGATATTAGGAAATAGGACAACTTTATTGTACTACAGGAAAAGGTAGAAATTATGAAGCAGTAGTTGAAAAAGCATAATATATTTCCAAAATGCTGATAAGCCATCTGCACATTGTAAAATATGGATAAATCAGATATTATATTTAGAGATAAGAGCTCGTCCAACATGTCGGGATATCCACTCAAAGTAGTATGCAACCTTTGAGTATACTCCAGGGAAACCTGCCACTCCACAGTTCTCACCCCAGCTTACAACTCCCCAAACATAGGCCACATTATTAGCGTCATAGCAAACTAGGGGACCTCCGGAATCACCTTTGCAGGCATCTATGGATCCATCATCTGTCCCTAAAACAAAAAGAAGGAATAGCCATCATGGACATTACAATTAAGATAACAGCAAAAAACTATTGGTCTCTGGACATATTGGAAAACCCAAGGACTATCTACAGTATTATGTACAGTACACAATGTACAGTTCAATATAACTAAAGAACTTTTCTTCTAAGTATATATGAGAGCTAAATTATATATCTCTCACATGGAGGAAAACTGTCAATTTAAAAATAACATATTCATAGGTAACCCCCAATGTATCTAAAGATTCAGGAGCAGGATAGCAATTCTTTGAAAGCAAAAAAGTAAAAAAAACTGTGACAAATTAAAATAATTAAAAGAAAAACTGTCAGAAAAAAAATACTTAACCTGACATGGGTGACCATCATTTGCAGTTAGTTGCTTGACTTTCATGCTGATCCCCGGTTTTACTTTTTGGCTACTAACCAGAATAAGCATGCAGCACACTAAAGCATATCCAAACCAAAAACAAAAATTGGACATTTTTGCAGCGTTCCTTGTCCTTATATGTAGCAGCTGCATAAATTCATATTTTTAGACTTTTTTCTTTAATCTTGCTAGTTAAACACTTTATGTTGTAGGATGACAACACTTACTAACTCTACTGTATCAATGAACTAGCAGCATTGTCACAGACTTCTCCCCTGATTGGGAGTAAAAACAATCATCACCTCTTTGTCTCTATTACATGGGAGAGAGAGGATTTGTAGTTTACAGAAGATAGCTTGGACAAAAAAAAAATAACATTGTATGAGATTTCAGTTAAATTACTAAGTTACAAGAACACTGTACTTCTGGCATGAAAAACAAGTATTTTTTGTACTTGCTGATAATATACTTAGCCTAAAAATATATATTTCAAGTCAGAAGTTTTGCTCTGCACACTTGCCTTTGGCCAACAACTGAGGAATCATTAAAGCCAGAGGATAAGCAGCCGACAATTTTAGGAAGTCATTGGCTAGCAGCCTATGTTTTTGTTTTAGAACAGGTTTCCTATAGTTATATAGTGTGAATATCTCTTTCTTTATGTATTTTTATGTGTATTTTTTATGTGTATAATGTAACAAAAAAACTAATCTTTTTCCAACTTATTTTAATATTTTAAACTACTAAAATACAGCACATAGCTGAGGTTAGAACAATGTTTACAATTATCTCTTATATTAGTTTCACCAATTTTAGGTTGTCGCCCTTTAGGGTCTGTGTTGAGCTTCTGCTTCCGAGATCATTCGGAATTCATTTACCGGTGTATATGACCTGCTGCTTACCTTCTTCTGACCTGCCTTTTTTCTTTTTGACCATGTTTCTATGCCCCAAATACTCTTCCTTTTCATTGTATGTCTTTACTAACTAGAATTTAAGGAGTAACTCCACTTTTGTTGAGAAGAATTACATTTTTGTTGCAGAGGATGCCTACAATCGGAATTGTACCTTCGTGCAGAATTCTTGAAAATTCAGTGAACCTATCACACAAGCAGGAAATTACATTTCTGGGGGCATTCTGTACACTAACTTTGTACAGAATGCCTCCAGGTTGCCATATGACCTTGAAATTTCCAGAGGATTACAGTGCTGCAGATTGAAAAGGAAAGTGAATTTTTAATAAAAATAAATTACAATATGGCTTGTGTTGCAATTATATATGCTATATTATTTTTATTTTTTATTTATTTATTTTTTTCTTACGAATGAACCCTTTAAATTGCTGTGTGTAAAGAGATGCATCTGAAGTTGCTGTGCACCTCCAGGAGGGCTTTTCCCATGATTTTTTTTAAATGTAATGGAATTTGGCATGGAAAAACAAATAGGTGAGTTTGTTCTGCTTCACTTTTATAAATGGCCACCACCAATCACCATCTAACAATGGTAACTGATTTCTCCCCCAAGCTTAACCACGGTTGAATACACCTGTCCAATTAAAGCCTTTATCGCCCTGAGAGCCGTGTAGGGTGCTTATAGAACAATTCTCACTCAAACAAGTTCTCACAGATGTCCAATCAAACTATTTATCCCCCCAAGAAATGTTGGCTATCAAAAACTGTTGTTGTAATAGACATGAGATGTCTCCTGATCCTCATCACCTTTCTTATTCCCCTGTCATGTCTGCCATCAGCACTAAAAGGTACAAGTCAAAAGCTCCGCAAATATATAGGTTGAATTGCTTAGTGTATTCTGACACTGAAAAATTTATAAAACTCCTACCTGCACACTCCATTCCATTAAGAAATCGTTCTTTGTAGATTGAAGTACAGTTATTCATCAGCTTAATATGTCCCCACTTTAGATGAAATACCTTAGTAAAGCCTACAAAGAAAAAGAAAGTAAGTCAAATTCCTTATCACCACAGCCACCATGGGCAGCGGCTAGCTTGTCCAGTCATTGTCATACTGATAGTTAATAGTGCATCTCCATGTGTAACACAAAGTTAAAGACTGTCACACTGCCTGCCAGTTTCTTTCAACAAGGTTCTCATTCCTGCTGCCCCTGCATGCCCTACTTATTTTCATTGGTGGAATAGTATACTGTATACTTCACCTGCTCTGTGTCTATAGATCTAGAAGTAAACTGCCAGCATAATAGGACAACAATTTGCTGTATACTGCTGGAGGTCAATTTTATGTATACCAACCCAAAATAAGCAATTGATTGATTTTAGACCCTCCCCTGCAGTTCTCACATTTTTTGTAGCGGTGTCTTATCTAATTAATCCCTAGGTATCCACAGTCTGTAGATTACTGTTTCCAGGTATGAAATACAGTTTTAAAAGGAGGCAAGTACATTTTTTTTTTTAAATACTGACATTTTTAAAAATGTATTTTTGCTAATTTGTTAGCAAATTATTAACTTAAACAGTGTATCAAATAAAAGCTTTATACAGTATATCCTTAAAACACAAAATAAACATTATTTAGGTAGGTAAGTAAGTCATTACTTCCAGGTGGCTTAAGCCTAGGTTTCGAGTTGCGAGCTGAATCTGTTTTGCAGTGTGATTTCATCAATGCGAGTTGATGTCATTCAGAGCTGATTCCAATACATTTTTTATGATTTGGATACAGCTGCGATTTGTTCACTCTTTCTTCCAGAGAAGGGAAAAAGCAACACAGATGTGTAGAAAATGTACTGGAATTGTGTTATCTTTTGGTCAGATAAATGTTTTGCCTGCAGTTGCCATTCAAGTCTATGGAAATAAAAATCGCACTGCACCGCTCCAAACTCGCACAAGACCCTTTTCAATAAAATCATCAGGATCAAACTGCATGTATGTGAATCGCCTCCATAGAAATTCATGCTATTTTACTTGTCATGCTGTTCCATATGTTCTGGAACTCATCAGAAATTGCGTAAGTGGGAACCAGGGCTAAAGGGTGCTGTTATGCTGTGCCCCCATAAATTCTTATTGGACTATCAGTATGATGGGCTGCCTCAGTGGCAAATTACAATGTGCAAAAGGGTAAAAAGAGCATGCTTTGGTACTATCATGAACTGTTGTAGCTTTGCTTGTCAGAATGGCCCAGTGTTTGGCTATGACAGTAAGTTTTGGGATGCTGCCACAGTAAAGGCTCTTTCATGGAGGGCGTTGTTGGCCTTGATCAGCAGGGGATCCGTGAGCTCAGCACGATTTACTGTATGTCAGTTTTTATAGATCCGGTCCTGTTAGATTTGTGTCTGCTGGACACAGGTGGACCTGCTAAACTCTAAGTTCGGCCAGATGTAAACAGACTCTGTTGTTCGTTAAGGCCTGGTTCACACCTATACAGGTCGCAGTTTGCATAGTACAGATGCATTTTGCATTTTTCAATACACGTCTTTGATCCATTGTCTATGGAACCAAAAACCAGAAAAAAAAGTCCCTAGCCCTTTACATAAAATGCACAGATGTGAACATGACTCATAGGAAACCATGTTAAATGGCCTGTAGTGTGTTTCTGCAAAACAGAAAATGCACTTAAAAATGCATAGGTGTTAACCAGGCCTTATATCAGGGTCTGTCACATTTCGGATTGGAAGACCCTGGATGGACTCAGAGGTAGGAGGGTGTAAATGGACACAATTCTGTTTACATCTGCCTATCCATAGGGCTGTCTGGAGTTTCTGATCAAGTCTGCCTGAAAAACTGAGGTGGGCCTGATTGGAAAGCCTGTGTGAAAGGGCCCTGATGTGCAAACAGATGTAGAAGCATGCATTCTATATCCCGAGCAGCTTTTTGACAGATTCACTTTAAAATGTATCTATTTGCAAAATAATTATAGTATTAGAAGATGAACTAGGTAGTTCAATTGCTGTTTATAGTCACAACTCACAAATAAAGCAGAGAGGAGATCGTTGTGGAGTGTGAGCTCCTGGGGTCAGTGTCTGGGGACTGTGCGGATTATCAGAACCTGCACGCTGGGAAGTGACCTCCTCCTATGTGCTGAGCCCGAGACATTTGCAGCCCAGCAATTGGCATCCAGTGGTCCGGATTCACCTCCATTAAGGACATGTTGCTTCTTATTTACTCATTTGAGGTGAGAGGCCATCTTGTGGCTAAATGGTGGTGGTGTCTTTGAGCACATTGTGAATTGATACACCTATCAAGCACTTTATTACTAAGTTTACACTTGGGACTTTCCTGGATGGGACTTGAATATATATATATATATTTTATGCACCTTATTGAGTACCCTCTTTATTTATACACCTGTGGACAGTGTGAGATGTATATATATTAATTTCATGTATATTTTAAGAAGCACCTTACATTGATACTTTTATATAGCGCTGTACTTTTATATTTTATACAACTCACAAATTACCTGACATTGGTATCACATCTATATTTATCTTACTATGTACATGGCAAAAAAAAAAAAACAAAGTATCATGAACTCCAGTCACCATATACCTTCTTCTCTGCCCCATCCTGAAACTACGCAAGTGTCCCCTGCCTTGAAGAGATGAGTTGACCAAGGAACACATGCAGGCACTAGATTATTGTCCACCTGCATACAAGCTGGCTCCTTGTAAATGTTGACAACTTCCAGCAGAGCAATATCATTTTCATAGGTGCCAGAGTTATAATTCTCATGCACTTTCACAGATTTCACAGGGAAGGAATCCACAGTCTCAGATACAGACAGACGATCTAGGAGCTCAATGATTACACGATACTTGTGCGGCTGGTCTGCCCTAAAAATAAAGGTGTTATAGGAAACATATTAGCATTCTTCAAATACAATTACAAATACTCAGTAAGGCAAACAGCAATGTGCAAAGTGTAGTAGAGTAACCTATATTAGCGCATCAAAATATGGATGTTAGTGATCTCAAATCAGTGCGCTGAAATGCAGTTTTTGTAATTATAGTGGAAGACCACACTGCTGGTGGCAGGTCAGACTGCAGGGTGGTGGTTTTGTGTGTGTGTGTGTGCGTGCATGCATGCAGAGGGCCAAAATAAGCTGGAATTAAACTTTTAGAAAATTACAGCTGTGTAAGGTGAGTTTCTACCGGGCTGCCTAATAACAAACTGCTACATTTTTGTGAACAATAAAAAACATTTCCAACTAAATACTTGTTATCTATCTTGGGAGTTGACAACTTAGTTGTTCGCGTTAATTTCCAAAAAATACAGAATATTTGTTCATAATATTTCATATTATCTTTTAGGCCAGGTTCACACTATAGCAGGTGGTTACGAATGCGGGTACCCCCACACATCTAAAAATGCAGCATCTTTGCAGGTGTGGGAACCGCTTGGAAATCTAATGGTGCAAATACACCATGCCGTTTCCTGGCCACTGGGTTTTGAAAATGTTGCCTGCATGAAATACAGGCACAGCAGCCCATTCAAATGAATAGGCTGCCGTGGCTGTGCAAATGCGGCTCACAGAGCCACAATAGTGTAAACAAGGCCTGAACAGCAACTGCCAATTGCTCAGTTAGATGGGAAAAATAAGCAAGTCTGCCCAGATTCACATGTGAAATAATATTTTATAATTTATAAATACTGTGTATACTCGAGTATAAGCTGAGTTTTTCAGCATTTTTTTCATGCTGAAAATGCACCCTTTGGCTTATACTCGAGTAACTGGCTAGAGTGTCTTTTAAAAATGGCGCCGCTCGGTGCCGTGTCACTGCACATGTGCCGCATGCCCCGGAATAGCCGAAGGTGTTCGGCCTTTCCCGAGCATCGGCGGCGCATTTGCGGTGACGTATTGGCGGCGCCGGGTGGTGCGATTTTTAAATCGAAGACGGCACCTCACCGACAGGTAAGTGAGACTCCTCCGCAGCCCCTGCATTTCCTCATGCAGTGCTGTGGGCATAGTACAGGACATTCTCCTGTACCATGCCCGCAGCACTGCATCTCCTGTGCCATGCCTGTACTTACTGTGCCATGCCTGTACATACTGTACCATGCCTGTACATACTGTGCCATGCGTATACCATCACCTGTGCTATGCCTATACCATCACCTGTGCCATGCCTATACCATCACCTGTGCCATGCCTATACCATCACCTGTGCCATGCCTATACCATAAACTGTGCCATGCCTATACCATGACCTGTGCCATGCCTATACCATGCCTGTACCATGACCTGTGCCATGCCTGTACCATGACCTGTGAAATGCATGTACCATGACCTGTGACATGCCTGTACCATGACCTGTGACATGCCTGTATCATGACCTGTGACATGCCTATACCATCACCTGTGCCATGCCTGTACCATCACCTTACCATGACCTGTGCAATGCCTGTACTATGACCTGTGCCATCTCCTGTAACATGCCCGCAGCCCCTGTTTTGTGTCTCATGGTGGTCCAGTTGGGTCCAGTAGCTGCTGCATTTCCCACCCTAGGCTTATACTCAAGTCAATAAGTTTTCCCACTTTTTTGTGGTAAAATTAGGGGTCTCGGCTTATATTAGGGGTCTCGGCTTATACTCGAGTATATACGGTAATATATATATATACATATATATATATATATATGTAATAATAATGATAATAATGCTTGTTTTTAATAGAGGATAATGTCAGAAAATTAAACCACGAGACTTGTTCCGTATCAATTCATAAAAAGGACCTGGCACATACCGTGTTTGGGGTGCCTTTCAGAATGAATGGCACCCAAACATGCGTTGCGCATTTAACTGCAATTTTACCACAACTTGGAATCGCAGGGAAAATCACGGTGATTCTGCCTGTGATTCCAAATCACCAAGTGCGAATAGGGCCTTTAGGAAGCTCTATCAAATAAGATAAGGTGTCTCTTGCTATGTAATACAGCTACTTTATTAATCTGGAGAACATTTTTATACCTGACACAATGGGCAGCTGTCAGTACCCAGCAGCCACCAATGTAAATTCCACCACAGTTAACCTTAGTCCCATCTTTAATTGCGATTTGCCAGGGAAACTGATTCTAAAAAAATAAAAAATAAATAAAGCATGGAATAACGTTTCAGTTTTCATTGGTTCAATTGTACGCAAAAACAGTAAGACAAAATGACTACACCATTAACAAGCCAGTAAAACAAACAAATACCATTTAAAAAGGCTTTCAGACAGAAAGTAGAAATCTACAGCTCTACTAATAGAAAAATATTAGAAAATATTAGGTAAAAAATATATATAAAAAAGAAAACTATTGCAACCAACTTATCTAAAAAGCTGCTATATGTTATTATTTTTATACTTTAAGTAGAAACAAGATATAGCTGCTGCTAAGGAATCTGGCCACCATTTAGAGCAGCTACATGACACAAGGACAAGGCATTGCAATTCCACAATCTAACCAAGTAGAAGAAATGTGTCAACACTTTGCTGAATACTGATTGTAAGCTGTATCTGCCTTGCGGTTACCAAATAATGTTCCAAGGAGAATGATCTTTGGCCATATATTTTAAATATGTGGAGAAACTCCTGGATGTGCATGATAGAGTTTGCGGTCATTTCAAGCAGACAAAAGTATCAAAAGTGCCTACATCATAGTTACATAGTTTGTGAGGTTGAAAAAAGACATCAGTCCATCCAGTTCAACCTATGATGTGCTTGTGTTTGCTGTTAACCGTACATTATATACCCCTGTATGTTGTGGTCTTTAAGGTGCCCATCTAATAGTTTTTTGAAACTATCGATGCTCCCTGCTGATACGACTGCTTGTGGAAGAGAATTCCACATCCTTACTGCTCTGACAGTGAAGAACCCCTTACGTATTTTAAGGTTAAACCGTTTTTCCTCTAGTTTTAGTGAGTGGCCACGTGTCCTATTGTATTCCCTTTCTCTGAAAAGTTTGTTCCTTATGCTACGGTCGCCAGTACAGTATTTATACATTGATATCATATCCCCCCTCAAGCGTCTCTTCTCCAGAGAGAATAAGTTCAGTGCTTGTAGTCTTTCCTCATAGCCGATGTTCTCCATTCCCCTAATTATTTTTGTTGCCCTTCTCTGGACTCTCTCCAGTTCCAGCACATCCTTCCTGAGGACCGGGGCCCAGAACTGGACAGCATACTCCAGATGTGGCCGGACCAGAGTCTTGTAGAGTGGCAGAATAATCTCTTTATTTCTGGAGTGAATCCCCTTTTTTATACATTCTAGTATTCTGTTGGCTTTGCTTGCAGCGGCTTGGCATTGCATGCCACTGCCAAGCCTGTTGTCTACCAGTATCCCCAGGTCATTTTCCATCCTAGACTCACCCAGAGGTTTTCCCCCCAGTGAGTAGCTTGCTTTCATGTTTCTGACGCCCAAGTGCATTACTTTACATTTTTCAACATTAAACCTCATCTGCCATGTCGTTGCCCACCCCATTATTATGTTCAGGTCCGCTTGTAAGGTTTCCATATCCTGCATAGAAGATATTGGCATGCTTAGTTTAGTATCATCCGCAAATACTGAGATTGTACTCAATATCCCCTCCTCTAGATCATTTATGAATAAATTAAACAGGATTGGCCCCAGGACAGATCCTTGGGGGACCTCACTTTCAACACCCACCCAATCCGAGTACTCCCCATTAATCACCACCCTCTGAACTCTCCACTGGAGCCAGTTCTCTCTCCAGGTACTCACCCTATGGTCCATACCTACGTACCTTAGTTTGTACAGTAAGCGTTTGTGGGGAACGGTGTCATAGGCCTTTGCAAAGTCCAGATACACCACATCCACAGGCTTACCTTTATCTAGGTGGCAGCTCACTTCATCGTAGAAGCTTAATAGATTGGTTTGGCAAGAACGATTTTTCATGAATCCATGCTGATTACTACTAATAATACCGTTTTCATTACTAAAGTCTTGTATGGGGTCCCTTAAAATCCCCTCCAAAATCTTGCAGACTACTGATGTTAGGCTAACCGGCCTATAGTTACTCAGGATATATCTTGGCCCTTTTTTAAATATTGGTATCACGTTGGCTTTTTTCCAATCAGTTGGCACCATACCTGTCAGTAGACTATCCTTAAAGATCAAGAATAATGGTCTAGCAATCACCTGGCTGAGCTCTTTAAGAACCCTCGGGTGCAAGCCATCCGGTCCCGGTGATTTATTTATGTTAAGTTTCTCTAGTTTAGTTCTAAGTCTATCTTCTGTTAGCCATGGGGTACTTCCTGAGGTGTATTACCATATTTAATTTATCATTACAAGCTGGGTTAGTGTAGCCCCCCGATTCTTTTGTGAAGACTGAAGAGAAGAAATTATTTAACACTTCCGCCTTTTCTCTGTCCTCTGTGGCCATATTTCCTTGGTCGTCTTCTATGGGGCCAATGTGTTCTGGCCTCGCTTTCTTACTGTTTATATACTTAAAGAATTTCTTGGGGTTCTTTTTACTCTCTTCCGCTATAAGTCTTTCGTGTTCTATTTTAGCCGCCTTGATTTTGTCTTTACATTTCTTATTACACTCTTTGTAATGCTTGAATGCTACCAATGACCCCCCCCAGTCTTGTATTTTTGAAGGCCTTTTCTTTAGTTTTAATATGCATTTTTATGGTGGAGTTTAGCCACTCAGGGTTCAGTTTTGCTCTTTTAAATGTATTTCCCTTTGGAATGCACTGGCCAATCCCTTTGTTTAGTATGCTCTTGAAGCACTCCCACTTTTCCTCCATGTTCTTTGTTCCCAGGGTTCTATCCCATTTGATATTTTCTAGCAGAGAGCGCAGTTTTGGGAAATTGGCTCTTTTGAAATTCAGTGTCTTTATATTACCCTTGTGTTTCCTATTTCTATGATTAATACTGAAACTAATTGACCTATGGTCACTGTTTCCTAAGTTGCCCCGTATCTCTATATCCGTGAGCAGGTCTGTATTGTTGGTAATCAGTAGGTCTAGTACCGCATTGTTTCTTGTCGGTGCGTTCACCATCTGACCTATAAAATTGTCCTGCAAAACATTTAGGAACTACCGAGCCTTAGCTGAATGCGCGGTTCCTTCTGCCCAGTCTATATCTGGATAATTAAAGTCCCCCATTATAATGACATTTCCCATCCTTGCTGCCAATCTTATCTGTAAAAGGAGGTCCGCCTCCCCCTCCTCCCTCTGGTTGGGGGGCCTATAGCATACGCCAAATATTACCTTCCCTATAGTGCCTTCCCTTTTAAGTTCTACCCATAGGGATTCAGCCTTGTCCATAGCTCCATTATTAATATAATCCCTCATATTTACCTGTACACTGTTCTTAATATACAGACATACCCCTCCCCCTTTTTTACCTTCTCTATCCCTGCGATAAAGGAAATACCCCTGAATGATCGCCATCCAATCATGAGAGCTGTGGAACCAAGTCTCTGTTATCCCCACAAAATCTAAGTCTTCATCAAACATCAGCAGCTCCAGCTCTCCCATCATGTTGGTCAGGCTTCTGGCATTGGTATACAAACCTCGTAATTCTGATCGGTTTCATAATTAATGTCTGAATGTAATGCTATTTCTATTAACCCATACAATTCCACTTAACCAAAAAACGGACTTCGAACATTTAAAGTTTTAAATGATTGCCTACTTATCAATTTAGATATGAATTATACAAAAAGTCTATGGCTACCACCAATTTCTTCTTTGTATAATTTATAATTATAATATATAATTAATAGTTATTGGGTGCAGGGACCTTCCATAATTATTGGGATCCCCTTATTTATAAAATTTAAGAGCTCTTTGTTCCACATACTTTATTATTTATATAACAGTTTAGATATATTTATGTTCCTTCAACTACTCTCCACATCTGGCTTGAAAAAATGTAAATGATCTGGACATCTGGAACCCAAGGTGAACATCTGAATTGTACTAATAAAACTGAGCTTAGAAACACTACATACTCTAGTACACGTTCCTTATATGGTCATCTTTTATATCCCACCCAATTCGTACAGTATAGCAATTAGTCATAGCGGTTGTCTGAGCTCCATAAGTGTATTGATTAGCAGCAGACTCAGTCCAAAATGATGTTCTGCTTTGTGGATCTGTGACATCTGGCTATAGATCTTAGTAACCACACATAAAGAGTCAGGCCATTTTTTCTGACTTTAGACTGTAGTTTATGTTAATACCATTTTCAAATTGAAAACAACTATTGCATTGGATTTGCATTGTGTATACATGTGAGCAGACAACCAAAACTTTATTTTAGTTACCTGTTTTGCTTTTGTCCCTCCAACAATTCTCTTAAATCTCTTTATTTCAGATTGTTTTACCGGAATCCCACAAGACACACTGCTAATACTTTCTTTTATAAGCTTTCTCTCTTTATGGACATTAAGGAAAAAATAGAGCATGTTTTAGGACATTAAAATTGGTACATTGAAAATACTAATTACAGTAAATGCAGAGGCGATCTAGTACAAATAGGTGACAAGTGACTTGGTTTTTTGGCAGTCACTATATATATATATATATATATATATATATATATATATATATACAGGGCTCGAGTCCTGCAGGAACGCATGGGAACGGCATCCCCGCACTTTTTTCACAGCAGGAACGCCGTTCCCATTGGCAGCTGCGTCCTGCAGGCACGGCCGCTGTTAAGGAGGAACCACAATCCCCCGCTGTGCAGCTATTTAGAAAAAAAAAATGTCTCCGGGCCAGGCCCCTGTGTTCCGTGAGAGCAGGGACATAAGTGGACTATTTTTTCTGTTTCGGGTAGGCAGATTAATCCACCGCAGCGCGCTACACAACTCCAGCCTGGTCACCAGCTTCTTCAATGTGAATCGTTGGTGACAGCCTTGGAACGCTGTGATGGATTAATCCGCCTACCTGAAACTGATAAAGTAGTCCACTTCCTGCATCCGTGGAACACAGGGGTCTGGCAGGCACTGTGAAGTGTGAACGGTCAGGCATTGTTGAGACCCAAGGGAAAGAAAAGGGGCAGGGGTGGTGTTGGAGTCCAGGCTAGGCTGTTCATGTGAGCTCACCTGAGTGACAAGCAGTGTACTGGGACTAGTGAGAGACGCCTGGTGCCTGCCCCCCCCTCCTACTCTGCTCAACCCTCCTCTCCTCTCTCTCCCCCCTCCTCTTCTCTCTCCCTCCTCTCCTCTCCCCCCCCCCTCCTCTTCTCCCCCCTTCTCTGCTCCCCCCTCCTCTCCTCTCACACCCATGCGATCCAATTCATGTTGGAACTGACTGTTCGCACAGCGATATGCGAACTGATTTGGGGGTGTCATTAACTTTGTATTGACACCCCCTGTGATTCGTATATGGCAGTGTGAACTGCCTGCGAGTTGAATGCGATGCAGGAACCCGCAGTGGATTTGCAGGGTTCCTGCATCGCATATATGTGAACTGGGACTAATACCAAGCATGTGTGGAGTGACACATCTGAGGGGCATTGCTGTAAATTAGGGTACACTAGTTTTGCCCTCTGAAGAGTGAACCACAATGGATCACTTTTCAGAGGGTGTTTTCTAGGTGGCAAGGAAGCATTATGATGCCTCCTCACCATCTAATTTAATCCTTAAAAACCTGCACCACCTACAAAGGTTCCTCCTAAAATCAGGACCCCCCACCCCCCTTCCTTAGTGCATTCACTCAGCGGAAGGTGGTCTCTGGTCACCAGAGTCCCCCCAACATCAGAGTTCCCGGTATTCTCCTTTACATCAGTCTGCAGGATTCCCCCTTACAGTGCAAGGGGGAACTCTGTGCACGCTGATGTGAAGGGGAGCTCTGATGTAAAGGGCAATGCTGCAGACTTTGATGTAAGTGGGACCTCTGATGTAAAAAGGAATGCAGTGGACTCTGATATAAGGTGGTCTCTGGTCACCAGAGCCCCCCCTCCCCCCTTATATCAGAGTTCCCCTTTAGAACATGATCTGCAGAATTCCCCTTTATGTCAGAGTTCCCTTGCACTGTTAGGGGGAATCCTTCAGACTCTGATGTAAGGAGGAACTCTTTGCTGGCTGGGTTATATTAACCTTACCTTCGTGTAAATAGAGCAAGATGGCTTTTGACTTTTGTTTAACTTAAACACATTGCTAATAGTGCTATCACATGTTTATAATTTAAAATATTGATATTTGCACTGTTTACCACAAAATACGGGCATTTTAGCTACTTTTTTGCAATGTCGAGGGGGGGGGGGGATCCTGGGTGAGTTCCCACACTTTTTTTCCCAGGACTTGACCCCTGTATATATATATATATATATATATATATATATATATATATATACACACACACACACAGTACATACACACAATATATATATATATATATATATATATATATATATATATATATATATATATATATATATATATATATATACACATACTCTACATATAAGAACAACAAGACATCAAACAGACTTCCTTCATTGTCTGTACAGATGAATAACAAAGACCATATGCAGTTCACTTACCTGCTTCAATGTCAAAATTTACAGCATTAACAAGCTCTGCACAGAAAAAAGAGAATCAGTTAGCACAAGACAATGATATCAGAAAAAGGAACCATTCTTTTTGCTATTCTGCCACTTAGGCATGTTCTTGCAGATACCAGAATATAATATGGGCAGCACAATGGCTAAGTGATTAACACTTCCACCTAGCAGCACTAGGGTCATGGGTTCTAATCCCAACCATGATACTACCTGCCTGGAGTTTGCATGCTCTCTCTGTGCCTCTCTGTTCACCCTGTGTTCTCTCTGGGTTTACTGCAGTTTCCTCTCACGCTCCAAGGACATAATACTGGCCCTTGTATGTGTTAGAATGAATGTGAGTTAGGGCTCTTTCACACGGGCGGTCCGATCAGATCCGCCTGTCAGTTTTTTAGGCGGATCTGATCGGATGCCCCATTCAGCTCTATGGAGCAGCGGGTGTCAGCGGTGACATGTCCGCTGACACCCGCTGCCATCCGTATCCGATCCTGTCTGTGAAATCCGGACGGATGGAAACCCTATTTTCCATCCTTCCTGGGGATCGGATCGGATCAGATGGGATCGGATGAGAGCGGACAGGCGGTCCGCTCTCATCCGATTCCCCATAGAGAGCAGTGGGGGCTGTGACACCTCCCTCTCCGCACTGCAACCGGAGACGGAGCTGTCATCCGCCGGCACGGATCTGCCTACGGAGGCGGACCGTGTGAAAGAGCCCTTAGGGACCTTAGATTGTGAGCTCTCCTTGAGGGCAGGGACTGATGTAAATATATATGTAAAGTACTGCGTAAATTGACAGCACTATATAAGTACCTGTAATATAATAAATAATATAATAAAATTAATAATATCCCCTGTGTGCAGAAAGCAAGCCTGTGGCTCCCAATTCCTTGTTTCTTAAACTGCAGGTTGTTTTTTTTTAATTAGATTTTTATTTTATTAGGAAAATAAAGGTTAAGTTTACAAATCAAGCAGGCCTATAATAAAGGTAAGAAATAAACAACAACAGAAGAGTACAGAGCTAGACGATATTATATATTTAGGTTATGCATATATACATACATATGTTCATCTATCTTGTATAAAATAAAATAGAAATGTTCGGCTCCAGGTTCATTAAGCAAAGCAGCTTGGTCCCTGTGCCAGAGCTGCATTTACCTACCTGTTTTCTTGTCTTGTGGGACACGTGATTCTGAAAACCAGTAAAAAATTAAACGTGTAAAACAGTTGTTCTCACCTGTAACCTTTCTCTAATCCTTAAAGTATATGTAAGCCAAATAACTAAAATGTCATATAATGTTAATGTAGAAAACAACTAAAATGTTTTTTTTAGGCCCACGATTTTAGTTGCACTAGTTTTTAATAATCTGATCTTCCAGGTGATATCTGAATAATGCCAGCTGCAGACAGAAACTGTATTTATTGCAGAGTGTCCTTATTTTTTATTATCATAAGTAAGATTACAACAAACCACCAGTTGTACATATTGCAATATATTAAGAAAGACAGCCAAGTACATATAATATTTGCTGAAAATTAATATTACCACCATCTTCGTTATTGTTAACTTTTTCTGATCCTTCCCCTAAGGTCAAGAAACAAAAAGTTAGAAAAAATATTGCACATAACATCAGCCTTTCAAGAATAATCTTGGTACCTAGCACAGAGAAAAAACATTGCGCTATACCTAAAGTATAATGTAAGGCCCACACTGGAAACACAGGCTGTAATTTTAGCTTATGAAAGTGAAAAGAAAATAGCATAGTTACAGAGGCTAACCAATCAAGAAAAGGACTTGATCATGTGGCCTTTTAAAAGGCCAATGGAACACTGCTCACATTGGGCTCAGGAGCGGAGCAAAGTATCAGAACATGATGTATTTCCATTCAGGATCAAACTTGGAGGGACCACTGCTTGTTGTGTACAATTATCCCTTTAAGCAGATGGGTTGGGTTTAATAAACCCTGTAAGAATGTAAGACTTGGACAGCCTCTCAAATGATCATCAGCTAAAAGCCAGGAACTTGGCTGGTTTGATGCTGGTAACAGTTTCATTCTACTTTATTTTCATTACCGTTTCCAAGCCTTCCCCTGAGTTTGCTAAATGCTGTACTTAGTATGGAGCAACTGCTTTCTTAACAATATCAAAATTATGATAGAACACAACCCAATTTTTTTCTGTGGCAAAAGTCAAGATATTCTTTTCTGTTGGGTTGTAGTCCATGACTCCGAAAGGAAGGATCCCTCCATTAATTTTTCTATTGTTACAGGCAAGACTCTGCTTGTGCACTGGATGTTCTGGTTAATTTTTCTGATGGCAAATGTCTGTACATTTCTATATAGAATCCACAAGAGGGACAACATTATTAGCATGATGCCACCTGAATCCTAATATTTTCCCCATAGGTATAAAATAAAAATACATGTCTGCAAGAGAAAGATAAGTTCAGGTCAAAGCAAACTTGGTTATCACAGTAGAATCAGCGATGGGAGGAGATCTCCCCACTGGGGTTACGTGACGCAAAGGGCTAGTGGGGATGAAATTGTCATTTACTTTATATGAGGCAGTTGTATCATTTCATATAAAATTATAATAAAAGATGTAGGGCTAAAAGTAAACCCATGATTTGCCTATTCATTTGACAGAATTCTAACATTATACAAAGCACCATAGGCATATTTACAGCATAGCTAAAATCTTACATTGCAAAATTTATTTGGTTTGGTTATCCCTGGCACTTTCTGGTCAGTGATTGCTTAGGTTTTCTAGATGCACTTTGGGAGATTGATGTAATCAGACTTTCTGTCCCTAATTTATTCAGGGAATCCTAATGCATGACCTGATAACATCAAGCTCCCAAGAAGCATCTGGATGAACTTGGTAACTTTTTTCTCCTTCTAGATGTCCTCAGTCTGATGACCTCTGAGACCAGGTCCTCCGGGGCAAAATCCAACCTGCGACTGAACAGTGAAAGGAGAAGCAGCACAGTGAGGAACTCCTCTCTGTCTCTCTGCTTTCTCTTCCTATCAACATGCTTTTTGTCCACAAATGAACTTCTTTTACTGCTTATTACACTCACATTCTAGCTGTAGGAACTGCAAGAGGCTAATACCATTTCATATGCTTACACTGTGTTTATTTGTAAAAAAAGAAAAAAATAAAAACTTTTAATGATGATGTATTAATGGTACATAGATGTGTTAGGGGATAGTAACCCCTCTGTTTTTTAAGCACATTTAGAAACTGATTTAATGACTAAGTATGCTGCTTTTTTATCGTTTACTCCTTGCCTGTGTTCCTATTTAAATTGGTGACATGATCACTGTCCCATGTTTCCAGTTTCAGGACGACTCCATTCTATTACAGCATCACATGGAGCCATCCTTGTATACAGAGACTAGAATTGTGTCTCACAAAGCCCCATAGCCTAGGATGGCAAGGCATTCCCCTACTACTAAAGATAGAAAAAAGATAACACTATACTAGTGTATCTCCCCGCGCCTCGGAAAAGGTTTTGATTAAATATAAGATAAAAGGTTAAAAATATGTGTGTAATTAGTGAGATATAAATATAAAAATATATATTGTGTGGCAGCAGCTGTAGATTTAAAATGGATGATAGAAAAATAGCCTAGGCTATATACAGCGCTTGCCGCAAAAAAAAAACAATTATCTTAATGTATGTGAACAATGTTGAAAAATTATCTTTACAGTAGAAGTGAAAATACAAATCAATTAAACATATGAAAATTAATAAAAAGTTCCAAGAAATTGATAAATAGATAAATAAGTCTTTTCTGGTGGTGATCAATATATGTGAATAAAATAAATGTAAAATTCAATAAATAAAGTATTTTCAAGTGGTGATCAGGTGCAAAGTGCTTCGTGCTCAATAAATAAAAGTTTGTGACTTTCGTGACGTGAATTCCTCTTTTCCCGTGGCTTATGGTAGAAATAAATGACTTACCAGAATTATTGGGTCATATGTGCTGTATAGCACTAGGACCTACAGCGCTTGGAGGCCGTTGAGGCCGGATTGGGGATCCCCTTTGTGGATGATCCTGGTGGGATACAGGTTAGTTTCCTCCTTACCCGATCTCGATCCTCAGGATATGGGGTTAAAAGAAAGGCTCCAGATAGTGTATTATCCTTTTAAAAGTTTATTCATCAAATATTCATAAAAATCGGAGCGAAGAAAGACTCAAACTCCAAGTTTGCAGGCAAAGAAACCGCTTACAAACACCTCCTAGCAGAGTGGCGAGTGGAGTGTTCCGGCTTGCGTTCCACGTGGTGCGTAGCGTGCTGACGTGCATTCCATAACCTTGACGCGTTTCGTCACTTCCTGTGACATTTATTTTATTCACATATATTGATCACCACCGGAAAATACTTATTTATCTATTTATCAATTTCTTGGAACTTTTTATTAATTTTCATATATTTAATTGATTTGTATTTTCACTTATACTGTAAAGATAAGTTTTCAACATTGTTCACATACATTAAGATAATTGTTTTTTTTGCGGCAAGCGCTGTATATAGCCTAGGCTATTTTTCTATCATTCCACTACTACTACCTTCTCCAAGTTTTCAGACTGACTCGAACTGACCACTGTCCACTATTAAGTATTTCATCTAAAGACCAGAAGTTTGTGGAAACATTACTCAGAGAGCATAAGTCAGCAGCACTGAAAGTTGTAAACTGAAAGTGCTGGGGTAAGAATTTATAAAAAAACGCTGGAAAAGATTTATTTTATTGTGCTTAAAGTGCTAAACTAAAAAATGTTTAGGATTTAATACTACTTGATCTTGTGTATTTTACATCTGCCTGGTGTTTATGTAAGTAAAGCAAATGACCAGTTGATGAATCTTCCAAAATGCCACAATCCAATAATCAATAGAAATGTGTAGGTGGTTGTGTGAATTCTCCACAGTTCCTACAGCTAAAACAGTCAGTGTTTTAAAGCTCATTTATTAAATAATAATACATTGTAAATACTTGAATATCCAAAGCCTGGTTACAAGTACACCTGAAGCTGTCCATACACCTTACAATCAGATTTTTAGAACCTCTTTTAGATGTAGTGTAATGTGAGGACCTACCTGACTAAATATACATAAATTGGATAGTTTAGCAATGCCCCTACACTACATGTAGTTTCTATCAAATCTGAAGGGGATTGTACAATTAGGTTTTAATGTGCGTGGCCAACTTTAGGGGTCACTGCAACTTTTCTATCAACATGATGGTGAAGCAATTGTTGGTGGTAAGTTGTTGGTGGTGGTAATTCCTTTAGTTTGCTTTTGTGATTCAAAGCTGGTTGCAGGTTGTTAACATTGTCTGAAAACTGCCAAGCTTTAAGGCATGGGTGTCTAACCTTTTGGCTTCTCTGGGCCACATTGAGTGTAGAGAAATGTTCTCGGGCCGCATATAAAATATATACTATTAGTTAAGGTATATAAGTAATAAAGCGCCGCCGTGCCCCCTTCCCGTGCTGCCACCCCCCCCCCCCCAGCACTAATTTAACACAACTAGTAGATGATCCCCTCCGAGGCTGCCTCTGTGGCCGTCCCCCCGACTCGACTTCCTTCCTCCCCAGCAAAAAAGTAAATAAATTGTCAGGGGGCAGTGGGCCGCATTGCCTGTGGTTCTGGGCCGCATGTGGCCCCTGGGCCACAGGTTGGACATGCCTGCTTTAAGGGAAAGCTATGGATCTTGATAGTATTAAAACAACATAAAACAATTAAAAAAAATTATTATAGACTTAAAACATAGTTTCCAATAATTTACTAATGTATGGATAATTACAGTCGTAGAATAGGACTTGTGGCACAAATTTAGCATTTTTTTTAAAGTGTCCATTTTTACCAAACCATCAGACTTGTACATACACCATTATGTGAAAGTTAACTTATATAGTGTATATATATATGTGTGTGTGTGTGTGTGTGTGTGTGTGTGTGTGTGTGTGTGTGTGTGTGTATATATATATATATATATGTAATATCTACAATATTACTATGGTATACGATATATACTATAAAATACTATACAGTATATTGGTCTGCACCCACAAACATATACCTAGACATTTACATTTCCAAAAGAAAAGCATAATTACCTAAACGACCGTCACCTTCATTATTTTCCTGATTTTCTGATCCTTCAACTTAAAAAACATAAATTATTTTATAGTCTTTTTTCTACATTAAATGTTGATTTTGCTTTAAACAAAGAGAAAAACAAAAACGACCCATTTTCATTTGCTCCAGTGTTATCTACACCAGTACTAATAACTTAGTCATTTGAACCCACAAAAAAACCCCTCTCCTCTTTTCAGTTTTGTATGGCATAAGCCAAAGTTTGACCCCTAGAAAAAGACTATATTGTATTTTCCAGGACCCCATAAATTAGGGCTCTGCTTGATTGATTGGTGGATGACCACACCTTAGCTCTAATGGTTGGGCATTAAGGCTGCCCATCATATAAAGTTGCAATGTTATTTACAGATTTATTGTGGCAAAGCGAGCCCATGCCAAAGTCTAAAATGGCAGTCTGGGACAGATTTTGGAGGATATAGGCACACTAATGATGCAGGTGTGTGCTGCATTCATATTAGAGGTCAGGGCTCCACCCTCCTGGGGGGGGGGGAGAGGTGTGTGAAGGGAACAGAGAGAGGTGCAGGACAGGACAGACAGAGGCACAAGCATGTGAAGGATGAAGCTGCAGGTAGCTGCAGGATAAAAGTGAAACTGACAAAGGTACAGCATTTTGTGCACGCGCACTGGGATTGTGTGTTAGATTGTCTGGAGAACCAAGGCGTGATGTTTAATCTGTGGAGCTGCGATGGGAGCCACAAGGCTGAAATTTGGTCTTTTGTTGTATTGATGGTGAGATCCCCCTGCGTAAGAAGATATTCATTTGTGAACTTTTGCTTTCCTTTGTTTAAATAAAAGTGGGCAGAAAAAGCCCTGAAACTTACTTCTGCCGTGGAGTAGCTCACTGTGTTGCCCTACCAATGAGCTACAAAACCCCCAACTTGTTACACTATTTATCAAAGAACCTTCAGGGCCCCGATGCAAGAAACCATGAAGGGCCACAGGGACCCTTGGCCGAGGTCTTTCCCTTCAATCCTGGGGCTCTACCCACTGATCCTGGGGCCCTTTACTCTCGTTGCAGGGGCCCTTTATCACGGTCCCACAGCGGGACCCTTTCACAAGTTCTGCAGTGGGCCCCCTTCCTGCCACCACGGTGGTGGAATGCCAGGGCCCGGTCTCAAGTGTGACCTTTGCGATCCTGTAAGTTCACCCACTGGTGTCAGTAGTTTTTATTTTTTGGTATATTAATTGTATTATTTTTATTATTTTATTTTTTTACAATGTCACTGACTATGACTCTGTCCATTCAGGAAAGGAAGGAGCTGGTAAATTTCATATTTACCAACGTCTTCCTGGTTCTCTATTGTGACACATGAGGGAGAACAGTGGGGGGGGGGGGGGGGAACCAGAGGAGCACACAGGGGCCCAGAGACAGCAGAACACAAGTGAACTGGATAGGAGGAGTGGCGGGGGCAGCATATAGAGGAACCAATCTCCTCCATTTTCCTCCTGCAGCTACAGGAGGAAAAAGGATGACAGTTATTTCTCTACATGCTGCCACCCTGCCACCCTTTCTATCCAGGTGTTTACAGGGTAGCTGCGCAGCCCCCTGGAGCATGGGGCCCAGTTGCAATTGCGGCACAGTGGTGTAGTGGTGGGCGGCACAGTGGTGCAGTGGTCAGCACATTCACCTAGCAGCAAGAGGGTCGCTGGTTTGAATCCCAACAATGAAACCTGGAGTTTGCATGTTCTCCCTGTGCCTGCGTGGGTTTCCTCCAGGCACTCCGGTTTCTTCCCACACTCCAAAGACATGCTGGTAGGTTAATTGGATCCTGTATAAAAAATTGGCCCTACTGTGTATCTATGTGAGTTAGGGACCTTGGATTGTAAGCTCCTTGAGGGCAGGGACTGATGTGCAATGTATATGTAAAGCGCTGCGTAAATTGACAGCGCTATATAAGTACCTGAAATAAATAAACCCCTGCAACCCCTGTAGTTATTCCCCTGCTATCTATAGCCAAACTTGTTGAGAGTATGAGCATCTGTTCACTTCTATGTAGTGTCCACACAATAATTATAAAAAAAATGACTCATACAGTCAGATTGTAGCATTTCAGTTTCCTCTTTTATTATACTCCCACTCATACATATCTCAGGATGAGGTACCTTTGCATACCAGGATAAAGTCAGTGGTTTGTTGACTAGTATGTCCTGGGAGCAACTGTCTGAAAAGCTACTGAAAATAGGCAGAAGTGTTCACTTAAAATGCAAAGTCCTTCTTTTTAAATATTCGAATGTTACTTACAAGTGGACTGTGGAATGGGGTCTCCTCTGTGTTACAAAAAAAGCCATTTGTTTTTGACTATTCGGAACTGTAGGCAGCCGACATACCCTAGGTGCCTTGGTAGTGAAATCCCTCAGCTGAAGCGTTCAGGGTGTGAGACAGTATTTTTTTTTTGCTTGTGCTTGATGGATTGGATGATGGATGTCAGCAGAGCTTCACCCCATTCAATAGGCTAAAGATAAATCCTAGGCAAAGTGAAAAGCCTGTTTACCTTTAGTTAATCTATCCCAATATGTCCATTTCTGCTTCAGTCCTGTACTCTACTTCTACTGTTGTCCAGTTATTTTTTTAATCATTTAAAAGGCATTTCTTTTGCCAGCTTTTAACATAAAACTGGACATTGTAGTAATGGCTGTGGACAAGATGCAGTTTAATAGTTAACAACAAATTCTTTTGCCAAAGCTTTACAGGCATGTTAATTGCCTCATGCAGCTGATTAGTTTGTGATTTTAGAGCAAGAGTCATTTAACCACTTAAGCCCCGGAAGATTTTACCCCCTTCCTGACCAGGTCCTATTTTGCGATTCGGCACTGCGTGACTTTAACGGACAATTGCACGGTCGTGCGACGCTGTACCCAAATGAATTTGACGTCCTTTTTTTCCCACAAACAGAGCTTTCTTTTGGTGGTATTTGATCACATGTGCAATTTTTTGATCTTGCGCTATAAACAAGAAAAAGCGACAATTTTGCAAAAATAACAATATTTTTCACATTTTTTATATGAAATTCCCCAAAAAAAGAATGTAAAAATCTAAATTTTTTAACATTTTAGGCCCAATTTGTTTTCTGCTACATATGTTTGGTAAAAAAAAAATAGCAAACGCGTATTTTGATTGGTTTGCGCAAAAGTTATTGCATTTACTAACTAAGGGAAAGATTTTTGTCATTTTTTATTGCTTTTTTTGTTAACGAGTAATAGTGGTGATCTTTTTTTTTTTTTTTTTTTTTTTTGCGGGACTGCAACATTGCGGCGGACAGATCGGACCCTTGACTGACATTTTTGACACTTTTGGGGGTACCAGTGACATTACTACAGTAATCAGTGCTATACATATGCACTGTTACTGTAAAAATTACACTGGGAGGGAAGGGGTTAACTTTATTGGAGAAGGAGGGGTTAAGTGTGTCCCTAGGGGCGTGCTTCTAACTGTGATTGGATGTGGCTAGTGGTGTAACAGCAAAGATCAACGGTCCTACATAGCAGGACTGTATGATCTGTGCTTTTACACAGGGAAGAATGACAGGCGGCTTTGTTTACATTAGCCGCCTGCCTTTCTCCCTCTCCACCCGACGATCGCGAGTGACCGGCGGACATCGGGTCCGCCGGTCACACGCGCGGGCTTCTTAGGGTATGAGCGGGGGCGGGAGCGCGCCTCCGTCGGCGCGCGCTCGCTCCCTATTGGCTCCCAGACTAGTGACGTGCCGATACCTCCATTTTGTCTGGGAGGGGCTGACCGCCGCCGTATATAGTCAGCGGCGGCGGCAATTGGTTAAAGAGTCATTAGTTTAGTTTTGCACGCCCCCAGGAACACTCCCGCGAACCACCGTACAGGTATGGCGATTCGCGCAGCCGAGCCAGCCTGCTGCAGTATATATGCAATGGCCAGTCGGCAAGTGGTTAGGCAGCGGGCCGTGTTGTCTGCGTCCTTAACATCCATGAGTCATCATGGTAGTTATGTTACTAATTTTGTTTCATTATGGAATTTGTTTAGTTTTGTTTCAGAATTAGTTTAGTTTTAAATAGTTTTCGTTAAATTTTGTTTAGTTTTCATTCAAATTTGTTTCATTTATTCATTTTCTATTGAAATTCTAACTTTCTAAAATGATTTGAATTTGGATCGGATTCGAAGTCTGTGTGAATAAATAGCTGGTTGTTAACCACTTCTGGACCGGAAGGATTTGGCCCCTTAATGACCAGGCCATTTTTTGCGATTTGGCACTGCGTTATTTTAAGGGACAATTGCAACGCTGTACTTAAATAAAATTGATGGCCTTTCTTTTCCCACAAATAGAGCTTTATTTTGGTGGTATTTGATCACCTGTGCAATTTTTATTTTTTGCGCTATAAACAAAAAAATAGCGACAATTCTGGAAAAAAAAAAAAAACAATATGTTTCACTTTCTGCTATATAACACTCCCCAAAAAAAAAAAAATTAAATATCAATTTTTTTCATCCTTTTAGGCCAATTTGTGTTCTGCTACATGTTTTTGGGAAAGAAAAATCCCAATAAGCATATTTTGATTGGTTTGCGCAAAAAGTTATCGCGTTTACAAACTGGGGGAAAGATTTATGTCATTTTTATTTATTTATTTATTTTTTTTACTAGTAATGGTGGCGATCTGCGATTTTTAGCGGGACTGCGACATTGCGGCGGACAGATCAGACCCCTAACTGACGTTTTTGACACTTTTGGGGGGACCAGTGACATTACTACAGTAATCAGTGCTAAAAAAGATGCACTGTTACTGTAATAATGACACTCGCAGGGAAGTGGTTAACCCAGAGGTGATCAAAGGGATATTTGTGAGCCTAGGGGGTGTTTTCTAACTGTGTGGGGCAGGAACTTGTGAAATGAACACAGAGACCTATGATCCTAAATAGGAGGAACTATTGATCATTTGTGATCAACTGTGATCATTTCAGAGAGAACAACAGTCTGCTGTGTTTACAACAGCTGACCGGTGTGTTCTCTCTCAGCGGGGAGTGATCGTGGGAGCCCGGCGGAAATCCCGGCCACCGGCCCCATGGATCAGCATCCCCGCTGCCTAGTGGGGGCAGGTGCACACCGCTGGTGGCATGCGCATGCCCCCAGGAGCACTCCCGCGAACCACCGTACAGGTATGGCGATTCGCGCAGCCGAGCCAGCCTGCTGCAGTATATATGCAATGGCCAGTCGGCAAGTGGTTAGGCAGCGGGCCGGGTTGTCTGCGTCCTTAACATCCATGAGTCATCTGTCAGCAGGCTTCCCCACTGTCACATGAATGTAAAGAACATAATGCTGGCAATTTCCCGTCAATAGAAAAATGTTAAAAAAAAAATTGCATAGGGTCCCATCCCCATCCATACCAGAGCCCTTGCACCCCCCCCCCCCGCCCCAAAACACCTACCCTCCATGTTAAGGGTATGTGGCCTGGTATGGTTTGGGGGGGGGGGCTCACTCTTCTCGCTCTTCTTTCCTCCTTTTCTGACCTGCCAGGCTGCATGCTTGGATAAGGGTCTGGTATAGATTTTGGGGTGGACCCCACACTCTTAAAATCCATACTAGACACAAAGGGCCTGCTATAGACTTGGGGGGGACCCTATAACATTTTTTTAAACATTTTTCTATTGCCGGGCAATTGCCGGCATTCTTTTCTTCACATTTGTTTGTCAGTGGGGAAGCCCACTGACAGATGATGATGAGGATGCGGGCGGTCGGCTTCCTGGCCCGCTGCTTAACAACCAGTTATTTCTTCACACAGAATTCAAATCAGTCAATTGTTTTTTGACCGTTCTGAATTCTAATCTTCCTGAAAAGTTTGAATTCATTAGAAAACAAATAAACAAAACAAATTTTAGCTGATTTAAATGAAATTCATTACTATTCGTTACTATTTCATTCAGAGATTCGGATACATCCGAATATTCGTTACTCAATCTCCGCTTAATAAAAAATTTGTTCGAATTTGTATTCGGCCTGAAACGAATTGCACATGTCTACATCAAACCCACATCATAAAAAACTATCAATATATGCTGCATTACTTGCTGTTCATACTCACTATTAGATTTGTTTTCTGTATTCTGCAAAAAATCTAGTTGATCCTGCTGCTCTCTATCTCCACCTTCTGTTCACGTCCCAAATTCAGCTGGGGACTTTTTAGCTGTAGTGGCAGCTCTGCACATGCTCAGTTTTTAGTGAGTTTCTATGATGAGAATTTCCTCCCCATCACATCTGAGCAGCCCATGTGACTATAGCATCACAAAAGTGGGCATATACACAGTGGTAAATGACAGCCCACTCTCTCCCCCCTCCTCCATGCAAACTTGCCAAGCAAATACAATATTACATCTTGATTGATGGAGGCTTCACCTCCCTGTTATTCTAAGAAACAGGCTGAAGGGTTGCTGATGGGGTACTCACCTATAAACCCTTCCTCTAGATAAATCTGTACTATATGGAATAATTACTATCACCCTTATTAGGATCTATGATGACAGATCTTTGTTATTCATTCTAATTTATTTTTCCAGCCATCTAATGTCCTCCGTATAGTTTACCCTCTTTGAGACAGAAGATATACCCTCTCCCCTTCTTTTTCTCTCTATTTTTTATAATTTTTTTCCCTCCTATTTCTTGTCCCCTTTTCTCTCCCCCCTTCCCAGTCCCCTTTTTCCCCCGTTTTTTTCTCACAGTATGGATTGAGACCTGTCACCCTTGGCTCAGCTTTTTTATGGAATCCGTCACGTGATTCACTTGGCTATGGTATTGACAGCCCTCTATCCTGCATACTCTTTTGATGAAGCACAAAATATGGGAATACGTATCCTTGTTCCCATATACAGTGCCTTGCAAAAGTATTCGGCCCCCTTGAACTTTTCAACCTTTTGCCACATTTCAGGCTTAAAACATAAAGATATAAAATTTTTTTGAAAAATCAATAACAAGTGGGACACAATCATGAAGTGTAATGAAATTTATTGGATATTTCAAATTTTGTTAACAAATAAAAAACTGAAAAATTGGGCGTGCAAAATGATTCAGCCCCCTTAAGTTAATACTTTGTAGCGCCACCTTTTGCAGCAATTACAGCTGTAAGTCGCTTGGGGTATGTCTCTATCAGTTGTGCACATCGAGAGACTGAAATTTTTGCCCATTCCTCCTTGCAAAACAGCTCGAGCTCAGTGAGGTTGGATGGAGAGCGTTTGTGAACAGCAGTTTTCAGTTCTTTCCACAGATTCTCGATTGGATTCAGGTCTGGACTTTGACTTGGCCATTCTAACACCTGGATATGTTCATTTGTGAACCATTCCATTGTAGATTTTGCTTTATGTTTTGGATCGTTGTCTTGTTGGAAGACAAATCTCCATCCCAGTCTCAGGTCTTTTGCAGACTCCATCAGGTTTTCTTCCAGAATGGTCCTGTATTTGGCTCCATCCATCTTCCCATCAATTTTAACCATCTTCCCTGTCCCTGCTGAAGAAAAGCAGGCCCAAACCATGATGCTGCCACCACCATGTTTGACAGTGGGGATGGTGTGTTCAGGGTGATGAGCTGTGTTGCTTTTACGCCAAACATAACATTTTGCATTGTTGCCTAATGTTCGATTTTGGTTTCATATGACCAGAGCACCTTCTTCCACATGTTTGGTATGTCTCCCAGGTGGCTTGTGGCAAACTTTAAACAACACTTTTTATGGATATCTTTAAGAAATGGCTTTCTTCTTGCCACTCTTCCATAAAGGCCAGATTTGTGCAGTATACGACTGATTGTTGTCCTATGGACAGAGTCTCCTACCTCAGCTGTAGATCTCTGCAGTTGATCCAGAGTGATCATGGGCCTCTTGGCTGCATCTCTGATCAGTCTTCTACTTGTATGAGCTGAAAGTTTAGAGGGACGGCCAGGTCTTCGTAGATTTGCAGTGGTCTGATACTCCTTCCATTTCAATATTATCACTTGCACAGTGCTCCTTGGGATGTTTAAAGCTTGGGAAATCTTTTTGTATCCAAATCCGGCTTTAAACTTCTCCACAACAGTATCTCGGACCTGCCTGGTGTGTTCCTTGTTCTTCATGATGCTCTCTGCGCTTTAAACTGACCTCTGAGACTATCACAGTGCAGGTGCATTTATACAGAGACTTGATTATACACAGGTGGATTCTATTTATCATCATTAGTCATTTAGGTCAACATTGGATCATTCAGAGATCCTCACTGAACTTCTGGAGAGAGTTTGCTGCACTGAAAGTAAAGGGGCTGAATAATTTTGCACGCCCAATTTTTCAGTTTTTTATTTGTTAACAAAGTTTGAAATCCAATAAATTTCGTTCCACTTCATGATTGTGTCCCACTTGTTGTTGATTCTTCAAAAAAAATTACAGTTTTATATCTTTATGTTTGAAGCCTGAAATGTGGCAAAAGGTCAAAAAGTTCAAGGGGGCCGAATACTTTCGCAAGGCACTGTATATGTATTAAAAAGATGTTTAATTAAATCTAATATTGGCTTTGTGCCTCTATTATTATGTCTCTTCTTCCGTTTATTGTTTAGAAAAGTAATGTTGTTCAATTTATTGGAATTGTTTTTGATAAATACATGTCTAAATTGACTATATCCATACAAGATAGACACTGTATGGGTATTGTCGCTGTATTGTACGAATATAACATCAATATACTGTCATTATATATCTTTTGCTACACGGTTGTTGTAATATGTGGGCATTTCACAGATCTAATCTAGCCACCACTTTTCACCACTTTTCCTTATTCTGCCCGTGGGGACATGCAGGCACGGACTGGGAGCGTTATCTGGTTTGGGGACGAGTGTGCGGTCTCCTCATAGGTCAACAGGTATTCCTTATGGCATCACGTGTTGCCCTATGGCTGTAGGAACTCGGGCATCCCTTGTTTCCCTCGTTTAGCACTGCGCATGCGCCGCTCCTCTGCGCATGCGCAGTTCGAGACCGGACCCGGCGGACGTCACCTCCGTTTGGAAGTACGTGGCCGGGTTGGAGCCGGTATTTAAACTTTCAATGACGGCGTCAGTCCACGGGGATGCTGTGAGGGGCGGCACATACAGGCAAGTTTCAAATGTCTACTCTGGATGTATTGATATTAAGGGCCACTAACTTAATCTAATTACGATCCATTGTATATGATTCAATCACAACTTTCTAATCGATCCTCCTTTTCTTACATACTTTATAGCATGATAAACTTTCCTAGTTTTTGACAAGGACTACAATCCTTAAAGGGAGCACTACCCATCTCCTGAGCTCCTTTCTAATACTGTGTCATGGGATTGACTCAGACATCTAACTGAGATTATCAGTTTAGATGAATATGTAAGTAACTCGGTCATATATTAAATCCATCAACTAATACTAAAATTGTACAGTTAGAGAAAGGTCCATTTCCTATATACACATATTTATATCTTTGCAGCTCTATAATCTTACAAACTACTGGGGCTGGATTTCTGTATGCGCCCACCTCTCCCCGTGGCCTCCTTCCTATTATATTTTAATGATAGCAGGATATATGATATGCAAACCAATGATCTTATCAGGTGTCCAATGAGGTATAACAAATATCCTCTCTTCTCTTTAGTAGACTCTACTTAATGTGTGGATGATTTTCTATTTGAGATCTTTCCCACATGGCACCTTACGCTGTATCTATGGATCTATATATGGATGCAGCATGTATTATAGCACATTCACGTCTATATATATACTTCTTTCTACTTAATATCGGCTCCCGCACTCGTCCCCCCCAGGGTATCTGTGTTTCCCGATCCTATTCCTGCATGGCACCCTGTGGTTAAATTCGGACTTTTGGGTGAAATCCCAATTGGTGTGGCTTTTGATGGGTCTGCATGGTGAAATGCTCACATAATGATTGTCTTTGTACATGAACTGTATCTAACACATGTTTGTATTTTGATACAGTATCATTACGACCATATTTTCAGCAGCTATACGCCCCTGAAGAATCATTTGGCGAAACATGTTGGGCGCTTTTTTGTGGATAACAGCCGGGTGATTCTCCGGACAAGTCACTTAACTCTAACTTAATATGTATATGGTCTATTAACACCTTTGAATTTTTCTATGCAATGTATCCAATTTTTTCCTTTTTTTTTTCCCTTTATTTCCCTTCACTTGTATTGTGGTTGATTTTATACTTGTATTTAATAAAGGCTAAATGTTTTTATATCTAATTGTGAATTTCTGATCTCTACTTGGTACCCGCAAAATCCCATTTCTTGGTCCTCTAGCCCTCTCCAAATCTCGCTACGGCGAGAGCTCTGAGGTTTCAGAGCAATGTCGTTTTGAATAGTTAGCACAGGGACGTTGGTACCATTTTCTACATTATCCGTTATCTATTTTGACTCCCATATAGACACACCTCAATCTATCTAAATATTCAAATACATTATAAACATTACTCAAATTACGTTTGTGGCATTTCATACCTTTGCAATTGGCTTCGTCCTCTCCTTTGAGGCAGTCCACCTGACCGTTGCATTTATAACGATCTGGAATGCAGATGTCTGATGAACAGTGAAAACCTTTTCGACACCCTAAAACAACATTACACAAAATGTTGAAAATAGGTTACTTAATGTGAGAAATAAGGTAATCATGAGTGCTGCAAACTCATCAACTCAATCAGGGATATGTGGTCACATGCCAAGGGGATAAGCCTCCTTCTCAAATAATCACCCCAAGGCGACACTTGACACAAAATCTTTGTATGTAGCATAGTAGGTAAAAAAATGCCAGTCTATATACCATAATGTACTCCCACCAACTACCAGACAAGCTGCCTTTCTCTTTGGTATGTAACCACATATTCCTGATTGAGTTGATACCCAAGGCCAACTACTATGAGGCTTTTTTTTGCCACCACTCCTGTCTTGGGCAGTTTTGGGGATTCCCTCATTGGATGCAGTGCTAAACATATGATGTGTTATATACGCTTTTGGTCTCTTGATGAAGCAATTAAACTGTGAAACATGTTGAGACATTTCCCTGCGTTTCTGGACCTATTTTTGATCCAACATTTAAATATTTGGTTTATGGGGCTAAGCAGGAACAGAGCTTTCTCGTGGTTATCCAGCCAATTGTTATTATGCAGTTTTTTTTAAGTATTGATGATGTGAAATAAAATTCTTGTGCTTTTAAGGTTGTGTGTTCCCCTTTTTTTCTGGGGTTATGTTTGGCACCTTAAAGTCCTTTTTTTCATATTTTGAGTCAGGATGTGGCTCTAATTTTAAAAAACTGTGTCCATTATCTGTACATGCCGTATACACTTACGCTTGCATTTTTGATACTGCAGTCAGCAGCTTTCAATACCCTGGACTTGCACCCTAATTATGTATTTCTGATTTTTCCATACACCCCTTATGGGCTATTATGTTTAAAAGCAGACAGGAGCGCAATTCCAAAAATTTGCTTTGATAGGGACGTTCTGGTGGTTATTTAGAAGGCTAGGGCCATATTAACGACTTGCCGAACGCCCATAGTAATATTACTGCGGCAGGGCAGCTCGGCTGCGCTCAGTCACACAGTACTACGTGACTGGAGTGCATGTGGTTTCGGAGGTGCGTGCCGGGAGGAGCGGCGGTGATTGCCGCTGCCCTTCCGCAATCCTCCAGGAAACAGAGAGAAGATCCGCCTGCTTATGTAAACAAAGCAGGCGGATCTTCTGTGAGACAGGCAGGGACAGATCAGCTGCGATTTGTCTGTGCCTGTCACAGAACCCCCCCCACACACACAGTTCGTAAACATATTAGGCATACATTTAACCCTTTGATCACCCCTAGTATTAACCCCTTCCCTGCCAGTGTCATTTATACAGTAACAGTGCATATTATTTAGCACTGATTACTGTATTAGTGTCACTGGTCCCCCAAAAGTGTCAAAAATGTCAGTTAGTGGTCCGATCTGTCCGCTGCAATGTAGCAGTCCCGCTAAAATTCGCAGATCGGCGCCATTACTAATAAAAATAAATAAATAAATAAATAAAATGTCCAAAAATCGATCCCATAGTTTGTAAACGCTATAACTTTTGCGCAAACCAATTAAAATATGCTTTTTGGGATTTTTTTTTTACCAAAAATATGTAGCAGAATACAAATTGGCCTAAACTGATAAAAAATAAAAATTTTAAAAAATTTTTTTTAATGGGAATGTTTTATAGCAGAAAGTAAAAAATATGGCGTTTTTTTTCAAGATTGTCGCTCTTTTTTTGTTTATTGCGCAAAATCTAAAAACCGCAGAGGTGATCAAATACCACCAAAAGAAAGCTCTATTTGTGGGAAAAAAGGACATCAATTTTATTTGGGTACAGCGTCGCACGACCGCGCAATTTTCTGTTAAAGTAACGCAGTGCCGAATCACAAAAAATGGCCTGGTCATTAGGGGGTAAAACCTTTTGGGGCTGAAGTGGTTAAACTATAAATAAAGACAACATTTATTTTTTGTTTTAGATAGAGTGGAGAAGAATTAGAACACCTGTCAGGTTTGTATTGATGCCTAGTTCCCTGTTTGGGAGATTCACCTTCTCTTAATTTCAGGGACTGAATGATTGAAAGTGACTGAATCACCGAAATTGAGAGAAAATCCGAAATTTTGAGTGGTCAACAGAAAATGAATAGACACCAATGGGATCCAATGGGAATGGGAACCAATGGGTTTTCCAATGGGAACACTAATTCTGGTCACCCTGGTGACTATTAGAGATTTCCCTAACTTTGGAGGGATTTCCTCTTACTCCTGTTGGGGCTATGAGACAGGAAATGAAGGGAAATCTCCCCAATGGGATACTGACAGAGGCTATAATACTCCTTTGCTCTATCCTAACAGAAAAAAAAAAAAACCCTCAGTTTTACTTTAATCATAATTTACAAACTACATCCACATTCTCTGCTCCACGCTTGATATTTTGATTTGCTCTTTATATATAAAGTTATATATTTTGTATATGTTTTGTTTTACTTCTAAATGTGTACTTACTTGAACAGCACAGTTCATCACTGAGATCTCCACAGTCATCATCCCCATTACAGGCATGATCGGAAGGAATGCATTTCCCATTTACACATGTGAATTCATCATCTGTACAATCTGAAATATAATACAATGAATTCTTTATTTCTGCATCTTAATAAAGTAAACTTGTGAAACATTGCAAAAACTTTCAGAACACTCAAAAAACAAGAAGCTTTTTTTTTTTCCTATGTATTTATATTGTAGAGTGTTAGCGGGTGGAAACAGGTTAATTTTGCTAGAGTCATTAGCATTGGAAGCTTACCCTAAACTAATATTTTAGTCCTAAGGACTGTGCACTGGTCAAAATCATTTGGTGGAGGGGGGATTATGGTGAGTTGTTTTTCAGCGGTTGGGCTTGGCCCATTAGTTCCAGTGAAGATAACTCTTAAAGCGTCAGCATAACAAGACATTTTGGACAATTTCATGCTCCAATATTTTTGGGAACAGTTTGGGGATGGCCCCTTCCTGTTCCAACATGACTGCGCTCCAGTGCACAAAGCAAGGTCCATAAAGACATGGATGAGGGAGTTTAGGGTGGAGGAACTTGGCTGGCCTGCACAGAATCCTGACCCCTACCTGATAGAACACCTTTGGGATCAATTAGAGCGGAGACTGTGAGCCAGGCCTTCTCGTCCAACATCAGTGCCTGACCTCACAAATGCGCTTCTAGAAGAATGGTCAAATATTCCGATATACACACTCCTAAACCTTGTGGACAGCCTTCCCAGAAGAGTTGAAGCTCTTATAGCTGCAAAGGGTGGGCCAACTCAATATTGAACCCTACAGACTAAGACTGGGATGCCATTAAAGTTCATGTGTGTGTGTAAAGGCAGGCGTCCTAATACTTTTGACACTATAGTGTGTGTGCTTTTATATATTTATATATATATATATATATACACATACACAGTATCTCACAAAAGTGAGTGCACCCCTCTCATTTTTGTAAATATTTTATAATCTCTTTTAATGTGACAACACTGAAGAAATTACACTTTGCTACAATATAAAGTAGTGAGTGTACAGCTTGTATAACAGTGTAAATTTGCTGTCTCCTAAAATAACTCAACATACAGCCATTAATGTCTAAACCACTGGCAACAAAAGTGAGTACACCCCTAAGTCAAAATGTCCAATTTGGGCCCAAAGTGTCAATATTTTGTGTGGCCACCATTATTTTCCAGCACTGCCTTAACCTTCTTGGGTATGGAGTTCACCAGAGTTTCACAGGTTGCCACTGGAGTCCTCTTCCACTCCTCCGTGATGACATCACAGAGCTGGTGGATGTTAGAGACCTTGCGCTCCTCCACTTTCCGTTTGAGGATAGCCCCACAGATTTCTGATTTTTCTGTTTACTTTTTTGCCTTAGCAGGCGGGGGCCATAGCAGCTGCTTATATTTACATTCATTTTAGAATCACATTTCAATTATTTTCAATTATCTTTTTATATATCACAGATTTTATTTATAGTAGCATTTGATATTTAATATATTTATTTGCTTCCTGGCTAGGTTGATTATCTATCTTCTTTACATGCCCTACAGATGCTCAATAAGGTTTAGGTCTGGAGACATGCTTGGCCAGTCCATCACCTTTACCACCTGAGCGGGTTGTTTTACAAGGTGATTGTTTACAATCCCTTTAGGTGATTGCCCTTGCCCTTTCCCTAACCTGTTACTCTGTCAGTTTGCTCTCTCCACCAATCATCATGTCCCCTGTAAGTACACAAGCACTGTAGCACAGCTAACTGGTTCTTTGTGTTGTTTCTCTCACTCTCAGCCTGAGTGCTGCTATACAGGAACTGCAAGAGGCGGATAACAGGTCAAGTTTAGGTACTACGTAGGGGTACGTCGGTTGCGCGCCTGCAGCTAGGGCGGTGAGCGTGCGCATCGGCTTCCCCGCCCCTGCTCATCAGCGGGGACTCCGATGCAGCGGGCAGGTGGCTCAGACTGCCGCCTGACACCCGTGATCGATCCCCGCTGAGAGAGAAGAACGGTCAGCTGTTGTAAACACAGCCGACCATTCTTCTCCCTGGAATGATCACAGAGCCCCTGTGATCCTTCTATAGAGAATCACAGGTCTCTATGGTCATTCCACAAGCCACGCCCCCCCTAACCGTTAGAAATACGCCTCTAGGTACACATTTAACCCTTTGATCACCCACACTGTTAACCCCTTCTCTGCCAGTGGCATTATTACAGTAACAGTGCATATTTTTAGCACTGATTACTGTAGTAATTTCACTGGTCCCCCCAAAAGTGTCAAAAATGTGAGTCAGGGGTCCGATCTGTCCGCCGCAATGTCGCAGTCCCGCAAAAAAAATCGCAGATTCCTGCCATTACTAGTAAAAAAAAAAAAAACAAAACAATAAAAATGACATTATTCTTTCCTGTAGTTAGTAGACGCAATAACTTTTGTGCAAACCAATCAAAATACGCTTTTTGTGTTTTTTTTAACCAAAAATATGTAGCAGAAAACAAATTGGTCTAAAATGTTAAAAAATTTTGATTTTTACATTTTTTTTTTTGGGGGGGGGGGGGGGAATGTTATATAGCAGAAAGTGAAAAATATTGTTTTTTTTTTTCTTCAGAATTGTCGCACTTTTTTGTTTATAGCACAAAAAATAAAAATCGCACAGGTGATCAAATACCACCAAAAGAGAGCTCTATTTGTGGAAAAAAAAAGGACATCAATTTTATTTGGGTACAGCGTTGCACGACCGCGCAATTGTCCGTTAAAGTAATGCAGTGCCAAATCGCATAATATGGCCTGGTCATTAAGGGGGAAAATCTTCCTGTCCAGAAGTAGTTAAACAAAAGCATTTAAAGATTTTTTTATGAAAACATGGCTGCATTAATTTGTGTCTTAATATCTGCCTGAAGTCCGGCTTTAGGTTAGTATTGAATAATGACTCAACAAAACATTACTGATCACTGGCATTTAGAAACCATAGTCTGTTAGCGCTAGTTGTACCTTTTTACCCTGTTAATAAAGTTTACCAAAGGAAACTTCCTGTGATCCTGTGGCAAGATTGCTAATTTCTCCTGAATTAAAAGCAGAGTTGCAACCTTCATATATGCTGTGCCTACGTGTACTACAGTAGGATGGGATAATGTTTCAGGCAGCGTGGCTATTAGCATTATAACAGTGGATTCACAAGCCTATAGCTGATCAGTTAGCACCTGATCACACCAAGTCCTGCCCACTAGGCTTGGCTACTGATTCACTGATTTGAACCAGTGAATCAACTCACTACAGAGTTTGAATGAATTAAATTATGAAAGTGAATCTGATTCAATTCATTGTCAAAGATTCTCCTCTTTCAGGATGAGTAAAAAACAGCAGCCTCAGCTCATGATTTGTAAAATGAGCTATAACATGATTAGCTTGTGAGCCAGCAAGACTCTAAGGCCCCTTTCACACAGACGGACCGTTCAGATCCGCCTGTCAGTTTTTTTGGCGGATCTGAACGGTCCCCCCATGCATTCCTATGGGGCATAGGATGGCAGCGGAGACATGTCCGCTTACATCCGATCCATCAAATCTGGACGGATGGAAACCCTATTTTCCATCCATCCATCCAGCGGATCGGATCGGATAGGATCGGATGAGAACGGACCGACGGTCCGTTCCCATCCGATTTCCCCCATAGAGATGCATGGGGAACTGACAGCTGTGTCTCCACACACAGCGCGGAGACACAGCTGTCCTCCTGCTGCTCAGCGGGGGATCGGCAGCTAGATCCCCGCTGAGAAAAACGGAATCCATCCGACGGACGGATAGTGTGAAAGGGGCCTAAAAGTCTCTGAATAAATCACAAAGCACACAATATTCTGTTTTGTATTATGAGCTGTTTGTGTGTGAGGCACAGGCCCGTCGCGTCAAGGCAGGCAAAACAAGCAATTGCTTGGGGCCCCGAGCTGGCCTGGGGCCCCAAGACCCAAGACACAGACTGACATTATCCCAAAAACCCAAAACACAAACGCCGCAGCCACACGCCGCGCCTCACACACACAGGCTGACCTCACACACAGGCGGCGGGCGGGCCCACAGCGGAGGTGCTGCATGACGTCACACGGTGCCGGCTCGCTAGGGGTAGAGTGCGAGCATCTGCGCAGTGCGCACCAGCCCCGCCCCAGCCTAGGCGGCCTAAAGCGCGCGCGGGAGTGGCGCCACCCCACCAGGCCTGCGAACTTTGCCAGAGAGAGACACACCACGAGTCATCACATCACATTCTCCTCACACACGTGGACCAGACCAGGCCAGCGACAGGTATCCCAAAAACCCAAAACACAAACGCCGCAGCCACACGCCGCGCCTCACACACACAGGCCGACCTCACACACAGGCGGCGGGCGGGCCCACAGCGGAGGTGCTGCATGACATCACGCGGCGCCGGCTCGCTAGGGGTAGAGTGCGAGCATCTGCGCAGTGCGCACCAGCCCCGCCCCAGCCTAGGCGGCCTAAAGCGCACGCGGGAGTGGCGCCACCCCACCAGGCCTGCGAACTTTGCCAGAGAGAGACACACCACGAGTCATCACATCACATTCTCCTCACACACGTGGACCAGACCAGGCCAGCGACAGGTATGATCACACTGACAGTCTGTCACTCCATTTTTTTGTGCACTGTACTCGTTTTTTATTTATATAAAGTGTGGGTGAACTTAAACTGTATGGCTATGCTGTGGTTCCTGTAGGCTTTGCGTGTGTGCGGGGGGGGGGCTCCATGTCCATTTTGCTTGGGGCCCCCAAATTCCTTCAAACGGCCCTGGTGAGGCAGGCAGCAGAAAAAACTGTCTTTGAATGACTCAGAATCACAGAGAGCACACAAGATTCTGTTTTGTATCATGAACTGTATGTGAGCCAGAGTGACTGTGAGTCTGTGAATGACTCAGAGTCTCAGAGAGCAAACAAGAATTAGGATTCTGTTCTGTAAAAGGAACTGTGTGTGTGAGGCAGGCAAAAGTTTTTGTTTACTTGTGCATCACATAGTAACTGGCTTAAAGACTTGTTTAGATTGCAATAAGGCAGCCTTGAAAGGTAATTTATGTACTCCTGTCATTTTAGAGGATTTTATTGATGAAACCTTAGTCCATGGCCTCATTCACACTGGCAGGGTCAAACCTGAGTTTATATGCATTATGAGTACTGTTTCCCTAAATGCAGTTTTTCTCTGTGGAAAAAGAATTGGGTTCATCCTGGATCCAGTGGCTAATCCTTATTTAAAGCAGAAATACCTAAATGCATGGAAAAGTTATATGGAAAGCATAAGAGAGTTGTTTATACTTCTCAGATAGCTTTTCTAAATGCAGGAGAACTTAATTACAGAAGTGGAAGTGTAAATGTAGTTTAGGCTGGCCATACCCACATTGATTTTTTCATTAAGTCTGCAGGTTGGCCAAAAAAACCTTAATGTTTACATTCCTACGTCCTGGCAGTCGTTAAGTGCTTCCAGCATTGCAGGCGCGAACACACTTCCTGATTCCAAAGAAGTGCGTTTTCGGTGTTCTTTCTTCCATACAGTAATACCTAGTCACACATATCCATGTGTATTCTCACACTGCTGTAACCCCCTTTCCATATCATGCTCTGGAGTGGACTACGGCAAAATGGAAACTGAGCCATCTTCTTTGAAGACAACTAAAAAGTAGTGATAAGCTTAGGTTCAGTCCAAATCTAAGTTCTGACAAAATTGGAAAGCATCTGTCACTGCAGGGCCAGTGAGCTGTAGGTGGGGTATTCCCTGTCCTGCAGCTACACACCAACAAAGGGGCCGGGATGCTTGTGACAACACATGAACAAATTAGGTCAATGATGTCACAGGCATTCCAGCCCTTTTCGTATATCAGCTGCAGGGCAGGGAAACCCCTGCCCACAGTTAATTGACCCCAGCACTGATAGTTGCTTTTGGGGTTCAGACGGACCTAGAGTTGAACCCATCTGATCCCTACAAAAGAGATTATCACTTTAGTTGCCCTTAAAGAAGAAAGTTCAGTGGCCATTTTGTGGTAGCCCATGTCCTAAAAATAAGCCATGATGTAGGAATGTAAACACTAGAAGTATTTGCAGCCAGGCTTCATTGGTGACAGAAAAGGCCTACAGGGATGGCATTTGCATTAAACAATATTGCAAATGTCACAGTGTATTTTAAATCGCTGGATCCCCTTGTCTGCATGGGCTAGTTTATGTAAATGATGAATTTAGCCTCTAATGCAGAACTCTGGCATAAGAAAATGTCATCTAAATACATTTGTCATGTTTATGCTTCTTGAATCTTTGTGTTCTTTGTATTCCCCAGATCTGTGCAGTAATACAATGTGAAACTTTACCTCTGTTCAGGATCTTCCTCTAATAAAGGCTGGTCCCTGCTGATCTTTCCTTGTGCAGGGTCACTGGTCTAGTCTACACCCCCCTCCTGTAATTTGCTGCAGTAATCGGTGGAGCCTGCTGGGCTCCTCCCACAGCTTTGCTCTCTACACAGGCTATACACAGCACAGTGATGATGTCACTGCTACTTTTAAAGGTAATATCTAAGTTTGCAAAGGCATACAGAGTGGATTTTTACCAGGAGTATCCAAACATTCTAAACCACGGGCCAGTATACTGTCCGTCAGTTTTTAAGGGGTTTGGACTGTGACCTGTGTGAGTAGAAAATGCCCTGGCATCTATGGGACTAAACAATGCCCTATCAGTGGTAAAAATGGTGGTGGGGGGGATTGGGAATATTGCCCTATTGTTGATATTGTGAAAAGAAATAGTGCCCCATCATTAGTGTCAGTGGTAAGAATAAGTCTCATCATTGGTGTCAGTGGCAGGAATAGTGCCCTATCATTGATATCAGTGGAAAGAATAGTCCCCATCAATAGTATCAGTGGAAAGAATAGTGTGCCATCATTATTGACATAGGTGCGAATAGTGCCCCATCGTTGGTGTCAGTAAGAGGACTAGTGCCCCATCATTGGTGTAAGTGGAAAGAATAGTGCCCCCATCATTGGTGTAAGTGGAAAGAATAGTGCCCCCATCAATAGTATCAGTAAAAAGAATAGTGCCCCGTTATTGGTGTCAGTAGTAAGAATAGTGCCCCATCATTGGTGTCAGAAGGAGGAATTGTGCCCCATTGTTAGTGTCAATGGAAATAATAGTGCCCCATCATTAGTGTCAGTGGAAAGAATAGTGCCCCTTCATTGGTGTCAGTGGAAAGAGTAGTGCCCCATCATTGGTGTCAGTGGAAAGAATAGTGCCCCATCAATAGTATCAGTGGAAAGAATAGTCCTCCATCATTGGTGGCAGTGGTAGGAATATTGCCCCATCATTGGTGTCGGTGGGAGGATGAGGGCCCTATTGTTGGTATCAGTGACAGGAATTATGGCCCATTTTTGGTGTCAGTGGGAGGAATAATGCCTTGTATCAGTGGGAGGAACAGTACCCCAAGGGTCAGATAAAGGCAAGCAAAGGGCCACATCTGTCCCCCAGGCCGCAGTTTGGAGTCCACTAATTTATACCTATTATGGCTACTGAGGGACATAATAAAATTCAAAGTTATTGTGTCTGGATTTCAACTTTACGTTTCTGCTTGGTTACATAATATTTAATATATTTTCTTCTACGACTAAAGTTACCCAGATGAAATGAGCAGCAGACAACAGAAGTTACGCCTAAGTAATTAATTATACAGAGATACAAACCCCTTTTGTCTTTATAACAATTGACTGCCGCCCACAAGTTTTCACTGACTGTGTCTTTCTTCATTACACACTCAGCCATGGAGGTTTCTGTCCCTCTGCAGGTTACACGAAGACATTCAGAATTTTGATCTTGTTGTATATCTTCTTTGAAACTGATCTTAAGATGTTCTGACAATGCACCTCTAGGAAAAAAAATACATTAGGGAAAGAGTTGTATTAATATGTTGTCACTAGTGAAAACATTCAAAGAATATCTACTGGTTTACTTTCAGTCATGGTTACTTAGAACACTAGATCAGAGATGTCTACTGTAGAATTCTGTCAGCTTAAATAATATTTCAAGGCAAATCTTTTTGTATATGATAGCATGTGGAAGGTTTAGAACCTCTGCCAGGTTTTAATTGCAGAGACAGGTACAGTACCGGGTTTGGAGTGTCCATACTGGACACTCCTTTCTTAGTGCACTTACTTCCTCCCAGGCCATTGACAGTTGCATGAGTAGCTGAGGAATTTTGTAGTAGGGATGGGTGAAGTCAAACGAGGAACCGAGAGACTAGTTTCCCATCTGGACTGTGTGTTGATTGACAGCGAACAGCAGTAGGCAGATCCATAACCGCTATTCAGTCCAATAGCAGCTTTCAAATCACTGCTTTCCACTATTAATCCAAATTAAGGAAGATCTGATGTGGAACTAGTGTATGAGTTGCCCATCAGGCTCTGTCAACCCAGTGACAGTGATTGCCATATATGGGTAATACCATCACCAATATTGCCAGCCCTTTGTTAACATTCCCCAGCTGACAGCTGAATGGGGCTGGGAACAGAGCATTGTGCAGGAAGGGTCAGAATGTCAGCTTAGGGCTGAATCTTCAAAATGGCTTTAATTCTTTAAGAACCTGTCTCTGCCATAGCGTCAGGTTTTTAAAGTGGCGGTAGTTATAACTACATGAATTATTCGCTTGTCGGGAATGTCAACGAAACTTGTGCAATAGCTTGCCTAAATTAGGCACAAGTAGTTCTAAAAGAAACTACTGCCATAAAAGTGTCATAAAAATACTTTATTCAGTTCCCCCGAGTTGTTTGGACTGAACAAATCAGTCCGTACTCATGGAAATAGACCCAGATGGCTAATTGAAAGGAGGGTCACTGCGGCTAAAGCTGAGCTGCAGCTCATATATTTTGGACATATAATGAATGGAAATGCTCTGGACAGGACTGTAGTTTGGGGAAGAAGGTTTTGTTAGAAATTCTGTATATAGCTCTAAAGAACGGACCACATGGGTTTTGCTGCATAACTGCAGACAGGAAACATTATTACAAAGGAAAGATACAGTTTAATCATAGCTGCAGCTACAAACTTATAAACACTGCAATCTACTGGTTGATGTAGTTGTTCTCACACCGTGACCGGGATTCAATCCCGAGACCTGGTGTTCCTAGGACGGTTCCCTATTGCCTGTGCCACTGGGGAACTTCCTTAGAGTAACACCCTTGTTTTTCTACTCCTTGAGTTTGAATGCTGACTCCACCCTGTGTCCTGCTGTTGGCTGTCATCTAATCCAGTGATCCTATAAATTATAATTTCCCCTTCCTGTCTTCACCCTAGTTTAGGTCTCTTTCCCTGGGTGTTGGTGCTAGACTTGGATTTCGTTGATTGCTGTTGCTGACTCTGCCTGTTCCCGACCTTGCCTTTTGGACTATTCCTTTTGTATTTTCGCAGATCTTGGTTCGCTGACTTCTCTCTCTACTAACAGTGAGTGCTTTTTGTTGTTTCTTGATATAGTCTGTGTGGACTTTCTATTGAGGTCCCATATTTCTGGCTGTAGGATCTCAACCGCCTTTCCACCTGATACTGGGATAAGAAGACTACCAGTCAGGAAACCGGAGGGACGGTTAGAGTCTCCTAACAGACCTGACAGTTGTTGTATTCCAACAGGTTTGGACAGGTCCACCCCCTTCAAGGTTCTGCTTCTATTTCACATGATACTTTACTGCTACTGAGGGACAGGCCATTTATAGACACCTTTGTTACCAAGGTAGCCGTGCCACTGGCATGACTTGTGGCCCTCGCTGTGTCCTCACAGTAGATCAACAATGGGATGTGGTAGATGAGTCAGGATGCCATTGGGGGTATGGCTGTGAAGCACAGGCACATAGTATATCTCAATTAGCAGAAGACACTCCTAAGCTCCTAAATAAATGGTAATCAAAAAAATGAAGCCTCTTCTAAGACTTCTCTAATCCTCAACTCCGGCTTCAGGGCTCCATTCCTCCACACACAACTCTGCAAAGTTCTGGAGCTGCACATCAATTCCAAAGAGTGAAATCAAGTCTATTGTTCAGCACATACACTCCACTCTAACATGTTTCACCCAATGTTTATGCTTGTATTTAGAGACTCCTAAGTACATGCATAAATTGTACAGACCTGTCATATGAAACAATATCCAGTTCATAGATTTCCCCATATTTGGCAAAACGGCTGTAGCATCCCCCCTCGACCCGCAGGAGCATTGTGGTGACCCTCAGAGACAGGATGGGCTGACATTTCACGTCAGGGGTAATGTGACACGTGAACAGATGGGTGCCAGTCACTTTAACCACTTGACCTCCAGAAGATTTACCCCCCTTCATGACCAGGCTACTTTTTGCAATACGGCACTGCATTACTTTAACTGACAAAAGTGCTGTCTCACAATGCTGTACTCAAATAAAATGTATGTCCTTTTTTCCAACAAATAGAGCTTTCTTTTTGTGGTATTTGTGCATCACTGCATTTTTTTTCATTAACAAATTATTAAAAATAAACAATATTTTTTACTTTCTGCTATAAAACATATCCAATAAAAAAAATGAAAAAAATCCAATTTCTTTAAAAATTTAGGCCAATATGTATTCTGCTACATGTTAATGGTAAAAAATCCCAATAAGCAGATATTGATTGCTTTAGGTCAGTGATGGGGAGCCTTGGCACCCCAGATGTTTTAGAACTACATTTCCCATGATGCTCATGCACTCTGTAGTGTAGTTGAGCATCATGGGAAATGTAGTTCCAAAACATCTGGCGTGACAAGGTTCGCCATCACTGCTTTAGGTGAACATTAGAGCGTCTACAAACTATGGAATATATTTATGGAATTTTTTTTAAAATACTATTAATGGTGGCGATCAGTGACTTATAGCGGGACTGTGATATTGTGGCGGACAATCAGACACTAACTGACACTTTGCGGGAACCAGTGACACTAATACAGTGATCATTGATAAAAATACTGCCACTGTACTAATGACACTGGCTGGGAAGATGTTTAACATCTAGGGCAATCAAAGGGTTAACTGTGTGCCTAGCCAGTGTTTTTGTTTACTATATGTGCTGCTTTTACTGGGGGAAGGGATGTATTCGAGTCACCACTTTGCAAGAACACAAAATCTATTCCTTCCACCCCTGTCAGAATGGCGATCTGCCTTGTTTACATAGGCAGATCATCATTCTGTGTTGTTTACTGACGATCGGCGGGTGCTGGAGGACATCGAGTGCCTGTCACCAGCAGATCGGCTTCTCTTGTGAAGAATCACAGCAGAAGCAGCCCACCAGTGGCGCACGTGTGCCCCCGCAGGCAGAATTGCAGAACTATTTTTATATACGTGATCCTGAGCACAGCTGCCACCCTGTAGCAGTAAAACTGCTATAGGTTGGTCGGCAAGTGGTTAAGGTACAAAACAAAGAGGGAGTTTGTTGCTCATACCACAAAAACTCCAGAGCGAGAGAGATAGGGAGTTCTTAACACCCATTACTGGCCTGCAGACTCAACAGCACTCAAAAATAGACACCGCTACAGAAAAAGAACCTTTAACCACTTGCCGACCGCCGCACGACTATCTACGTCGGCGGTCAGCCCCTCACAGGCAAACTAACGTAGGGCTACGTTGTTTGCTTGTGAGGGTCTAGGGAGCGAGCGCGCGCCCCCCGGGGCGCGCTCCCGCTCCCGCGTGGTCACGGACCCCCCCGCGCGTGTGACCAGCGGACCCGATGTCCGCCGGTCACTCGGCGATCGGCGGGGGAGAGGGAGAATGTCAGGCAGCTTGTGTAAACAAACTGCCTGTCATTCTCCTCGCTGCAAAGACACTGATAAAACGGATCTGGTATGTAGATCCGTTGATCAGTGTCCTTACAGCTAGAGCCACAGCCAATCACAGTAGAAACCACGCCCCTAGGGACACACACAGCCCCTCCCTTCCAAATAAAGTTAACCCCTTCACTACCAGTGTATTTTTACAGTAACAGTGCATATGTATAGCACTGATTACTGTAGAAATGTCACTGGTAACCCCAAAAGTGTCAAAAATGTCAGTCAAGGGTCCGATCTGTCCGCCGCAATGTCGCAGTACCGCAAAAAAAATCGCAGATCGCCGCCATTACGCGTTAAAAAAAAAAACAACAAAAATGACAAAAATCTTTCCCTTTGTTAGTAAACGCGATAACTTTTGCGCAAACCAATCAAAATACGCTTTTTGCGATTTTTTTTACCAAACATAGGTAGCATAAAATAAATTGGCCGAAAATTTTTAAAAATTTTGATTTTTACATTTTTTTTGGGGGGAATTTCATATAAAAAAATGTGAAAAATATTGCTATTTTTGCAAAATTGACGCTCTTTTTTTGTTTATAGCGCGTGATCAAAAAATCGCACAGGTGATCAAATACCACCAAAAGAAAGCTCTGTTTGTGGGAAAAAAAGGACGTCAAATTCGTTTAGGTACAGCGTCGCACGACCGCGCAATTGTGCGTTAAATTCACGCAGTGCCGAATCGCAAAATACCCCCTGGTCGGAATGGGGGTAAAATCTTCCGGGGCTTAAGTGGTTAAGCTTAACCCAGAGATCTGTACCTTCTTAGTAACAGCTGTCTCCATTAGCAACCACAACTTTCCAGTAGCAGCAGAGGTACTCTGAATGAGCCCATCTTGACACTTTCCCAGGCTCTCCATAAGTTCCACACCCAGGCAGGACCTCATGTGTCAGAGTGACTTCAAGAATCACAGAGCCTCAAGAACATGTATAGGCCTTAGGCTTCAGGCCTTATCACTCAGCTGCTCCACATACAACCCCCCCCCCCCCCCCCAGGCCAAAACCTTGGAACAATCACTTGGCCCTTTCTCAAATATTTTTACTCCTTCCTGCATGCAGCAGTGGCTATAAACCTTCTACTGGTTGGCCAGGGGAAGCATGAATATTCATAATTCAGTTTAACTGTAGTTTTTCATACTAATACCAGAGGTACCAGTGACATCTACAGGCAGAAGGGAGAAACCACAGCTTCACTAAATTTAGGGGAAAACTAAAATAAACACATTGACTATAAATCAGATAGGTTGTCTACGACCCAGCAGAATTCAATTTGACCAGTAGCCCCTGTGTAAGACAAGGTGGTTAAACTACCAAATGCATTTTATTGTCACTGAGCCATTTAGCCCTGTTCAGTGTTTGGCAAGACCCAGCCCACATGTGCCTAATAGCGATATATGATGAGAAGGTCGTTTACCCATGAAACAGTAAAAAAATACCAGGTGGAGAAAATAAAATACAAAATACATAATTAGTAAAATTAAACTGTTGTGACTTACAGGGGAAATCCAAGTTGCTTGCAGGCTACATTGGCTTCTGTGATTGTCCAGCTGGATGGACACACAAGGTTTTCCTTTGGGCTACCAGGTAATTTTATTATCACAGTGCCGTTATTTTTCACAAAATTGCCATTTCTTTTCTTCACCAATATTTCAAATTTTCCTAAATTGTAAAAACAAAAGTAATGGTATGACATCCTGGGGTCAGAACAGTGATTGTGTCCTTTAATGTAATGTGCAACATTTACAGTTAGGTTAAGAAAAATCCTGCAGATAGCCCAGAGGTTTAAAACCGGGCCCAATTGGCTTGGACAAGACAACATTTTTTTCTAATCCCCAAAGGCAAATGAATACTCCTTGGATTTGAAATTCATGAAATCTGCATTAACCAGTTCTTGCAAAACACTATACAGCATTTTCAAAGATTTTATAGCAAAAAATCAGTTTTCTTCCGCAGAGATTAAACTTCTATCCATCAGGCCAAAAGGTTCTCCCCATATCTTTTGTGCTGACTTAAGTTAGTACAGTAAAACCTTGGATTGCGAGCATAATTCGTTCAGGAAACATGCTTGTAATCCAAAGCACTCTTATATCAAAGCAAATTTTCCCATAAGAAATAATGGAAACTCAGATGATTCGTTCCACAACCAGCTATTCATAAGTCTTTCAGTTTATAGTCTATATACAAAGATTATAGCAATGTGATAGGTTTTGTCATCACAAAATGTCCATCCACAAATGGCAGCCTCCACAAGGGGATTAAATGCAAAATCCAGCAGGAGCTACAGAGTATAAAAGAGAAGAGAGGAGCCTCTAAGTGTAGCAGTATGGGGACATTTAATGAAGGTACAACATTTAGCAACTCACATGGTTGATGATTAAAGAGGCACATCTAAGTATGCAGGCATCCGGGGTAAAGCTGTCCACATAGACCATCTTCTGAACCACTGGCTCACACCAATGTCAGTCTGCAATTGTGATTGGGAAGACTACCCTGCAGTAGAGTGAACTAAAAGTGAGACTTTGAATAGCTCGTGGAGCGCAGCGTGGAAGGGTGTGATGAAGATGGCAGTGCAGAGGATGGTCTATGTGGACAGCTTTATCCTGGATGCCTGCATACTTAGATGTGCCTCTTTTAATCATCAACCATGTGAGCTGCTCAGTGGCGTACCAATAGGGGGGGTGGGGGGGGGGCGGTCCGCCCCGGGTGCCACACATTAGGGGGGTGTCAGTGTGTCACGGAAGACCAGGGTGACACCCGGGGCCGGCCGCCAGACTGCTTCCACCGCGGAGGAGGAGGAACTGTTTAAAGCAGAGAGGATGTGATAGACCCACTGTCACTCCCGAGCCCTGAATACACAGCGATCGGCGCTGCCGCAGTTTACTGTGCTGGTAAATGAGAAGGCGATTGGTTGCTAGGACCGCCTATCAACCAATCACCTGCTCATTAACCAGCATAGTAACTTCTGCAGTTCCCGCCGAGGCGCCTATCGCTGTGTATTCAGGGCTCGGGAGTGACAGTGAGTCTCTCACATCCTCTCTGCTTTAAACAGTTCCTCCTCCTCCGCTCTCCTCCTAAAAAGGTAGGGGGGGGGGCTTTGTATTGTAAAGGGGTTATTTTGAGGGGGGGGCGGGGGGGCTTTGTATTGTAAAGGGGTTATTTTGAGGGGGGGGTGACTTTGTATTGTATAGGGGTTGTATGGGGGGGGGCTTTGTATTGTATAGGGGTTGTATGGGGGGGGGGCTTTGTATTGTATAGGGGTTCTATGGGGGGGCTTTGTATTGTATAGGGGTTCTATGGGGGGGGGCTTTGTATTGTATAGGGGTTGTATGGGGGGGGCTTTGTATTGTATAGGGGTTCTATGGGGGGATTTATTGTAGAGGGGTTCTATTGGTAGGGGCTTTGTATTGTAAAGGGGTTATATTGGGGGGCTGTGTAATGTAAAGGGTTGTATGGGGGATGGGGCTGTGTAATGTAAAGGGTTCCAATGGGGGGCTGTGTAATGTAAAGGGGTCCAGGGGTAAGGGGGCAGTGTAATGTAAAGGGGTCCAGGGGTAAGGGGGCAGTGTAATGTAAAGGGGTCCAGTGGTACGGGGGCTGTGTAATGTAAAGGGGTCCAGGGGTACAGGGGCTGTGTAATGTAAAGGGGTCCAGGGGTACAGGGGCTGTGTAATGTAAAGGGGTCCAGGGGTACGGGGGCTGTGTAATGTAAAGGGGTCCAGGGGTACAGGGGCTGTGTAATGTAAAGGGGTCCAGGGGTACAGGGGCTGTGTAATGTAAAGGGGTCCAGGGGTAAGGGGGCTGTGTAATGTAAAGGGGTCCAGAGGTGCAGGGGCTGTGTAATGTAAAGGGGTACAGGGGCTGTGTAATGTAAAGGGGTCCAGGGGTAAGGGGGCTGTGTAATGTAAAGGGGTCCAGGGGTACAGGGGCTGTGTAATGTAAAGGGGTCCAGGGGTACGGGGGCTGTGTAATGTAAAGGGGTCCATGGGTACAGGGGCTGTGTAATGTAAAGGGGTCCAGGGGTACAGGGGCTGTGTAATGTAAAGGGGTCCAGGGGTACAGGGGCTGTGTAATGTAAAGGGGTCCAGGGGTAAGGGTTCTGTGTAATGTAAAAGGGGGTCTCCATACATTTTACACATGACACGTCAATGTTCGTCGCCTGGGGGGGGGGTGCCAGATATAGGATCCGCCCCGGGTGCCAAATGCTCTAGGTACGCCACTGGAGCTGCTAAATATTGAACCTTCATTAAATGTAACTATATTGCTACACTTAGAGGTGCCTCTCTTCTCTTTTATACCCAGTTACATAGTTACATAGTTACATAGTAGGTGAGGTTGAATAAAGACAATAGTCCATCCAGTCCAACCTGTGTAGGTGTGTGTGACTGTAATCCTCTAACATAGCCCTTAATGTTCTGATCCATGAGATATAAGTCTAAGAGTCTTTTGAAAGTCACCATACTACCCGCAGAAACCACCTCTTGTGGTAGACAATTCCACAATCTTGTAGCCCTAACAGTAAAGAACCCTCCTCGTTGCCTGAGGTTAAAACGCTTCTCCTCTAATCGCATTGTATGTCCTCGAGTCCTCATGCAATTCCTTCGAATGAACAGCTTTTTTTCTAAGCTGAGATCCCCATTAAGATATTTATAAATTGCTATCATGTCCCCTCTCAGACGTCTCTTCTCCAGGGAAAATAAATCGAGCGATTGCAGCCGCTCTTCATGGTTAAGGTCCTCCAACCCCCTAATCAGTTTAGTTGCCCTTCTCTGGACTCTCTCCAGCTCCAACACATCCCTCCTGAGGACTGGCGACCAGAACTGGACAGAATACTCCAGATGCGGTCGGACCAGAGTTTTATAAAGTGGAAGGATTATAGTTTTATCTCTGGAATACATCCCTTTCTTTATGCATGCTAATATTCTGTTGGCTTTGGAAGCTGCCGCTTGACATTGCATGCTGTTGTCTAATCTATCATCAACCAAGACTCCCAGATCCTTCTCCATTTTTGATTCCCCCAAGGGTTCCCCTCCTAACGTGTATTGTGTTTTTATGTTTTTAGTCCCCAAGTGCAAAACCTTAAACTTCTCCACGTTAAACCTCATTTGCCAGGTCGTTGCCCACTCCGTAATTTTGTCCAGGTCATTCTGTAGGATATCTGCTTCATGCTGTGCAGTTATTGCCCTGCCTAATTTTGTGTCATCAGCAAAAACTGATAACGCACTACTGATCCCGTCCTCAATGCTGTTTATGAATAAATTGAACAAGGTTGGTCCCAGGACTGAGCCCTGGGGCACCCCGCTTACTACCTCAGACCAGTCTGAGTATGCGCTGTTTATTACCACCCTTTGGACACGGCCTTTTAGCCAGTTCCGTATCCAAGAGCAAACCCTGCTGTCGATACCTGCAGACCTTATTTTATAAATTAAGCGCTTGTGGGGAACTGTATCAAACGCCTTAGCGAAATCCAAGTACACCACATCCACTGGTTTGCCCCTATCTAGCTCACAGCTCACCTCCTCGTAGAATGCTAAGAGATTGGTTTGACAAGAACGCCCATTTGTAAACCCGTGCTGGTTACTGCTGATGATGTTGTTGTCTTTAGCATATTCTACGCTATTTGTCCCTTATCATCCCCTCCAAAAGTTTACATATTATTGATGTCAAGCTGACAGGCCTATAATTTCCCGGGATATGCCTCTGGCCCTTTTTGAATATCGGAATCACGTTAGCCTTCCCCCAATCCCCTGGTACATCTCCTGTCCTAATACTGTCAGCAAAGATCAGGAACAGTGGTCTGGATATAACCTTACTGAGTTCCTTGAGTACTCTCGGATGTACGCCATCCGGGCCTGGTGATTTGTTTGTGTTAAGTTTATCCAGTCTTTCCCTGATTTCACCCTCTGTTAGCCATAGTGTCAAGTCCTGTGTATTACTACTAACCATACAGTCATGGTCAGTGTACCCCTCCTTTTCCTGTGTAAAGACTGACGAGAAAAAAGCATTCAGCACGGTTGCTTTTTCAGTGTCCTCTGTAACCACCCTCCCATCATCGTTAATTATGTGTGCAATATGCTCTGCCCTAGTTTTTTTGCTGTTGATATATTTAAAGAATTTCTTTGTTTTTTTTTTACTATCCTCCGCTATTTGTCTCTCAAAGTTGATTTTAGCCATCTTGATTTCTTGTTTACTTTTCTTATTTGCCTCCTTGTATTGCTGGAAGGCCGATACTGTGCCCTCTGATTTATATTTCTCGAAGGCCAATTTTTTTCCCCTAATAAGATTTTTAACGCTACGGTTTAGCCAGCCAGGTTTGGCTTTGTCTCTTCTAAATTTATTTCCCATAGGAATGCACTGCAAGATGCATTTGCTTAACCACTTGCCTACAGTGCACTTTCACCCCCTTCCTGCCCAGACCGATTTTCAGCTTTCAGCGCTCTCACGATTTGACTGAGAATTACTCAGTCATGCAACACTGTACCCATACAAAAATTGTGTCCTTTTTTTCACACAAATAGAGCTTTCTTTTGATGGTATTTGATCAATACTGGGTTTTTTATTTTTTGTGCTATAAATAAAAAAAGACTGAAAATATCGTGAAAAAACACATTTTTCTTTGTTTCTGTCATAAAATTTTGCAAATTAGTCATTTTTCTTCACAAATTTTGGCCAAAATTTATACTGCTACTTATCTTTGGTAAAAATAACCCAAGTAAGTGTATATTATTTGGTCTTTGTGAAAGTTATAGAGTCCACAAGTTATGGTGCGAATCATTGAAAATTGATCACACTTGATCACACCTGATGTACTGAAGGCCTATCTCATTTCTTGAGACACTAAAAAGTCAGGAAAGTACAAATACCCCCCAAATGACCCCTTTTTGGAAAGTAGACATTCTAAGGTATTTAATAAGGGGCATGGTGAGTTTTTTGAAGTTGTAATTTTTTCCCACAATGCTTTGCAAAATGAAGATTTTTTTTTTTTTTTTTACAAATTGCCGTATTAACAGGTTATTTCTCTCACACAGCACATGTATACTTGCAACTACACCCCAAAACACATTCTACTACTCCTCCTGAGTATGGCGATACCACATGTGTGAGACTTTTTCACAGCCTGGCCACATACAGAGGCCTAACATCCAAGTAGCCCCGTCCGGCATTCTAGGAGCACAAATTACACATATAATTTCCTGACAACCTATTGCACTTTTGAAGGCCCTGGAGCACCAGGACAATGGAAACCCCCATAAAATGACCCCATTTTGGAAAGCAAACAGCCCAACGTATAATTTTTGAGGCATAAAGAGTCTTTTGAATATGTCATTTTTTTCCACAAGTTTTTGGAAAATGTGGAAAGAAAATGAAAACACATTTTTTTTACACAAAGCTGTCCATTTATGCAATATTTCTAACACATAGCATGTACATAGCAAAAATTGCACCCCAAAATACATTCTGCTATTCCTCCTGAGTATGGCGATACCACATGTGTAACACGTTTTCACAGCCTAGCCACATACATAGGCCTAAAATCCAAGTAGCGCTTTACACAAAGTTGTCCATTTATCCACTTTAAGACTGGGCCTATTTTTGACACTTGGTGTTTACAAGCTAAAATCATTTTTTTTGCTAGAAAACTACTTGGAACCCCCAAACATTATATTTTTTTTTTAGCAGAGACCCTAGAGAATAAAATGGAGATCGTTGCAATATTTTTTATCACACCATATTTGCGCAGCAGTCTTCCAAATGCGATTTTTTTGAAAAAAATTCACTTTTTTTAACTAAAAAATAAGAAAACAGTAAATTTAGCACAATTTTTTTCCATAATGTGAAAGATAATGTTACGCCGAATAATTAGATACCCAACATGTCATGCTTCAAAATTGCGCATGCTCACAGAATGGCGCCAAACATTGGTACTTAAAAATCCCCATAGGCAACATTTTAACAATTTTCTGCAGGTTACTAGCTTAGAGTTACAGAGGAGGTCTAGGGCTCAAATTATTGCTCTCACTCTAACGATCGCGGCGATACCTCACATGTATGGTTTGAACACCGTTTACATATGTGGGCGGGACTTGCGTATGCGTTTGCTTCTGCGCGTGAGCTAACGGGGACAGGGCGCTTTAATTTTTTATTTTTTCCTATTTATTTTATTTATAATTTTTTTATTTTTACACAGTTTAAAAAAAAATGTTTTGATCATTTTTATTCCTATTACAAGGAATGTAAACATCCCTTGTAATAGAAATAGGCATGACAGGTCCTCTTTATTGTGAGATCTGGGGTCAAAAAGACCTCACACCTCACAACTACACTAAAAAAGAAAAAAAAAAAAAAAATTGTTGAAAGAGGAAAAAAAAAAAGAAAAAAAAAAGTGGCCCTTTAAACCGGTTGCTAGGCAACGTCTTTTGACGTAGCTCCGGTCCTCCAAGACCATAGAGTCGAGTGAGGGCCATCTTGCCCTCACTCGACTTCCTGTCTCTGAGGATCCGGGACCGGATAGTTTTCCCCGCTGCCGGCGGGTCCGGTAAGCTGGGAAAACGTCTGGGACGCGGCAGGAGGGGGGGGGGGCACCTCTTCCCCTGCACTGTAAGGGTAATTCCGTGGCGAATGCGCCACTGGAACCACCCTTATCTGAAAGCCGACCGCCCGCCGTTTCAAAAAATACCGGGGTTATGGGGGCTATCTGCTGCCATAACCCCAGTATTTAGCTTTTAATGGCCGACGCATATAGTCGTTAGGCGGGCAGTAAGTGATTGCATGTATGTGGCAAACAGGTGACGATGACTGATGGGGTGACAGGTGACGATGACTGATGGGGTGACAGGTGACGATGACTGATGGGGTGACAGGTGACGATGACTGATGGGGTGACAGGTGACGGTGACTGATGGGGTGACAGGTGATGATGATTGATGAGGTGACAGGTGACGATGATTGATGAGGTGACAAGTGACGATGATTGATGGGGTGACAGATGACAATCACTGACGGGGTGACATGTGACGATGATTGATGGGGTGACAAGTGACGATCGCTGATGGGGTGTCAAGTGACGATGATTGATAGGGTGACAGGTGACGATGACTGATGGGGTGACAGGTGACGATGACTGATGGGGTGACAGGTGACGGTGATTGATGGGGTGACAGGTGACGGGGGATGGTCACTGATGGGTGACAGGTGACGGGCGATGGTGCACGGCGGTACTGATGGCAGTCTCTGGTGACAGGTGAACTTTAGGCTACGTTCACATGTGAGCGTAGCGAACGCGGGCAGAATCACTGCGATTCTGCCCGCGATCCAGAAATCATTGCAAATGGCGGGACGCCTGTGCGTTGCCCGTGATTTGCAATAGCACCCCAAACGCTGTGCGATGTTGCTGCGATTTCCGCCTGCCGAATCGAGGTAACATCACGCAAACAACGCAGGACGCCCCAAAGAAACTCTTGTACCTTTTTTGGGCGTCATGCGATGTTTGCGCGATGTTACCGTGATTCGGCAGGCGGAAATGGCGGCAACATCGCACAGCGTTTGGGGTGCTATTGCAAAAAACGGGCAACGCACAGGCGTCCCGCAATTTGCAATGATTTCCGGATCGCGGGCAGAATCGCGGGGATTCTGCCCGCGATCGCTGCGCTCACATGTGAACGTTATGGGTGTCAATTTCTGGGCACTGATGAGGTGACTGTTGGGTGACAGGTGACATTGGGGGGGGGGGGGCTGAGGACTGTGTGGGGACCTTTATTTGTGTGATTTTAGTGTGATTTTTACTTTTACAGGTACACAGAGCAGTAACTCACTATTTCTAGCTCTGCTCTCCTCATACTGGAAACTGTATGAGGAGAGGAGAGCTAGTAACAGTGAGTTACTGCTCTGTGTTTACATTTTGTGATCGGCTGTGAATGGATTCACAGCCGATCACATAGTAAACAGTCACTGTCAGTGACTGTTTACTACTGCCGGTGACAGCTGTGTTCCTACGGAACACAGTGCCACCGACATGACCGCGCTGCGCGCTCCCGATCGCGCATGCGCGGTCTTCTGCCGGCATCTACTGTTGTGATCGGCTATGTCATTGCAACATAGCCGATCACGTGGGAAACAGCCATGCCTATTGGCTGTTTCCCCCCTGCCGGTGACCGGCTGTGTCCCGGGGACACGCCGACACCGGCAGTGCACGGCGGCGCGCCCGCGATCGCGCGCCTGCCCTGCATTTCCTGCGGACGTCATATGACGTCCACCCAGGATAATAGCCGCACCGTCCCGCCGTCATATGACGGTGGGCGGGCGGTAAGTGGTTAATATGTTCCTAAAGCATTCCCATTTTTCCTCTGTGGTCAGGGATCCCAGGGTTTGGTCCCAGTTTACCCTTTCCATCAATGAGTACAATTTTGGAAAGTTTGCCCTTCTGAAGTTTAGGGTTCTTATGTTCCCCACTTGCCTTGTTATATTGTTATTTATACTAAATGTGATCATCCTGTGATCGCTAGAGCCCAGGTTGTCCTGGACTCCTACCTCCGAGATTATGTCTGGGTCATTAGTGATCAATAGATCCAGGACTGCGTTTTCTCTGGTAGGGGAATCCATCAACTGTGACATGTACCGTATATACTCGAGTATAAGCCGAGTTTTTCAGCACATTTTTTTGTCCTGAAAACGTCCCCCTCGGCTTATACTCGAGTCAAGAAAAAAAAAAAAAGTTCCCGGCCGCTCCGACGTGCTTGAGTTTTAAAAATGGCGCCACCCGGCGCATACATGTCATTGCGCACGCGCCGCCGCCGCTCGGGAGAGGCCGGGAATAGCCGAAAGTATACGAGCGGCGGCGGCTCGTGCGCAATGACGTGTCGGAGCCGGGAGGCGCCATTTTTAAAATGAAGGCGCCTCTGGAACAGGTAAGGGAAACTGCTGCACTACCTGCCATTCTGCAGGGCTGCGGGTATACTACAAGGGATGCAGTGCTGCGGGCATGGTCCACCTGTACCATGCCCACAGAACTGCATCTCCTGTAGTATGCCCACAACCCCGGATCCTCTTGTACCATGCCAGTCACCCTGCATTATCCTGCACCATGCCAGTCACCCTGCATTCTCCTGCACCATGCCAGTACCCTGCATTCTCTTGCACCATGCCAGTCACCCTGCATTCTACTGTACCATGCCAGTACCCTGCATTCTCCTGCACCATGCCAGTACCCTGCATTCTCCTGTACCATGCCAGTACCCTGCATTCTCCTGCACCATGCCAGTACCCTGCATTCTCCTGTACCCTGCCAGCCACCCTGCATTCTCCTGCACCATGCCAGCCACCCTGCATTCTCCTGCACCATGCCAGCTACCCTGCATTCTCCTGTACCATGCCAGTACCCTGCATTCTCCTGCACCATGCCAGTACCCTGCATTCTCCTGTACCCTGCCAGCCACCCTGCATTCTCCTGCACCATGCCAGCCACCCTGCATTCTCCTACACCATGCCAGTCACCCTGCATTCTCTTGTACCATGCCAGTACCCTGCATTCTCCTGTACCATGCCCGCCGCCCTGCATTCTCCTGCACCATGCCCGCCGCCCTGCATTCTCACCCTAGGCTTATACTCGAGTCAATCATTTTTCCCATCTTTTTGTGGTAAAAGTAGGGGCCTCGGCTTATACTCGGGTCGGCTTATACTCGAGTATATACGGTAGTTGTCCTGTAAGGTTTCCGTGAATAGACGGGCCTTCTGTGTAGTCCCCTCTTCCCAGTCAATGTCGGGATAATTGAAGTCCCCCAATATGATGACTGATCCCAGTTTTGACACTTTACCCATTAGTGCTAAAAATTCCAGCTCTACCTCCTCCCCTTGGTTAGGTGGCCTATAGCAAACCCCCACAACTACTTTTCCCTTATCTTCTTCCCTATCGAGTTCAACCCAAACAGATTCTAAATCCATCCTCATCCCATCCGTAATGTCACTCCTTTCTATCACCTTTATATTGTTCTTGACATAGAGACATACCCCTCCCCCTCTTTTTCCTACCCTGTCTTTCCGGTACACCGAATACCCTTGGATATTGGCCAGCCAGTCATGTGAGGGGTCGAACCAAGTTTCTGTTATTCCCACAAGGTCTATGTCCTCCTCATGTACTAACATTTCCAACTCATCCATTTTATTAGCTAGACTCCTGGCATTAGCATATACCCCTCTTAGTTTTACGGAAGTTAAACGTGATTGGCGGTTATGTTTATTTCTGTTTGGTCTGCGGTTTTCCCGCACAGACCCGCGACATGACAGTTGTGACATGACGCTATTTGTATATCAAGACATCGCTTGTATATCAAGTCAAAATTTATTTTAAAAATTTGCTTGTCTTGCAAAGCGCTCTCAAACCAAGTTACTCTCAAACCAAGGTTTTACTGTATATGCATTGGCCTTGAAAATCAATAGCATGTGCAACCCTTGTTGCAAATATCAAAGCTAGCCCCTGTACGGGCTAAACTTTTGCATGTTATCTTTTTGTAATGAAAGGAAAAGGAATATTTTATATGCCCCTTTTCCTCATGGGAGAAATGGCAGGGGAACAGCTTGAGGTTTTAGTTAGAATTTAGGCGGGATAGTCTGTCAGGAATTTACCTCAGGGAAAGAGCGGGATCCTGCCTGGAGATAGTTTCAGGAGGTGGGATTTGGAGTATCCTGACAGGTGATAGGTTAGTTGTAAGGAAAATTCTAGAAGGTATTAGGAGTCTATAAAAGGGCAGTGCGGTCTCTGAGGGGCTCATTCACCTCAGAGAAATCCTATTGTTTGTCTCCCCACCCCCCCCCTCCCCTTATGTCGCGGCTGTTTGTTATGTGGTAAGGTAAGTCACCTTTGCAGCTATGCAAAGGGGGACCAGTGTTATTAGATTTGGGAGTTGTTTTTAGGCTCCTTTCACACTTGTGCAACCTGTCATGCAACTTTGGACATCAGAGTTGCACGACATGTCGTTTGCCATGTTTTCCAATGATACCCATTCATATATGCGCAACTTAGAGTTGCAGCAACTTCAAAGTAGTTCCTGCACTAATTTGGCCCGATTTTAATGCGTTTTGAGGTCCAAAGACATAGACATTGCTTCAAGTCCAGTCAAAATCGCATCAAAATCGTGTCAAAATCGCTGTAAAATCGGGGCAAAATCACGGTAAAATCGCGCTACTTTCAAGTCGCACAAGTGTGAAAGGGGCCTTAATGATAAATAGAATTTTATATTTATTGATGCAGCCTGAGCTTTTTATGGCTAAGCTGTCTGAGGATGTGTTGATAATTATTTGAGTCTTTATTATTTATTTATGCTTAAACCAATAATAAACGGCCGCGGCCAATTTTTAATCCAATATTTTGGGTCAGAGTTTTTATTATAGTATAAGTCTTTGTAGAGTGATAAGACAGATCCGGCCTATTATCCCATAACCACATCAATACTACTGAAACAGAAAATTAACCACTTTAGCCTTGTGGCTTCACAGCCGGTTCCCTACTGCGTATGGCCCGGTGGTGGTGGGGGGTGGGGGAGGAGGGGGCCAAACTTCTGACGGACCATGCTAAGGCGAGGTCTGAAGGAATTAGGGACAGGTACCTTTTGGGTGGAACTCCGCTTTACCAAAATTACAGTCACACTGACTACACAGTGTGGCAACTAAATTTTCCTATCAAAAACACACACTAACATTTAGCGCCCATTCAGACTGGCGCGACACAACTTGCTGGGGCGACCTGTGCACCTCGACCTCGGCGCGACTTGCAGGGACTTCATATAATTGAAGTCAATGCAAGTCGCCTCCAGGTCGCCCCAAAGTAGTACAGGACCCTTTCTCTAAGTCGGAGCGACTTGTGTCGCTCCTATTAGAACGGGTCCTGTACTATTCAATGGCGAGCGACCGACTGCGACTTGTCAGGCGACCAAGTCGCCTGACAAGTCGCGCTAGAGTGAATGGACCCTTACCTAACTATCCTAGCACCTGTCTAGGAGAGTGCTACACAGATATACAGTACATAGCTCGCTTTAACATGTATGATAATGAAACCCTTCATGTATAATAAAGCAACAAGAGTTGCTGGCCAGGCACCTTGCAATCTGCATGTGGAATCTCTTTTAGATCTACAAAAAACTATGTAGTAGAAGTCCTACCTAAACTATTTACTCAATAGCTATCTAATAAAGTAGGCTGTCATATCCAAAAATTGTTGGTAGATGTAAAGAATATTTTAGGATTAGATTACAAGGTGTATGGATAACTTTGCTGTGGCATCAGCTGAGAGTACAATGCTTTACTGCTATATCTGTTTAAGAAAAGCCTCTTTAAAAGATATGTTTGAGATCATACTTACCTTTACATGGAGAATCAGATGTAAATCTGTAGGCAGAATTAGTACATTCAGCACTCTTTAACTGACAGTAAGTGAGGAAGGACCTCTGTAATTCTGTGCACACACCCATGGTTTTGTTCTTAGGACATTGGTAAGGAGGCTTACAGATACACTTGCCATCCACACACCTCTTCCAAGGATCACAGAACACTTTTTGGCATGAGTTAAAGGTGTGCTTCTCAGCCAAACATTCTTCTTGTGTATATCCTTCATCCTGTCAATAAAAATGAAAAGGTTATGCATCAATGATTTACTTCCTTCCTTTTGCTATGAACATCATTTTCATCCTGAACTTCTGTACCCCGAGGGGCAGCTGCCCTTGTTCTTTACCATGTTAGGTGCAAACAACAGTACAATTACAAGGCAGATCAATCAGCTCAATGAAATTGAAAAGGGTCAGTTGGACCCTTTAGTTCACCTCTTACTTGCATAGTAGGCAGTAAGGGGAGCCCACATCTATGCTTAGTGGGCATATGGCTTGCCTTATATTAATGCTGTAGAGAACAGTCTTATGGGTGCATCCCATCATCACTATATAGATATTCTTATTTGGACTTTACTTAGTCCAAAAAAAGGACTTAATAAAGTCAACATAATGTAAGCTAAGTCATAATGATGTTGCACATAAAGCCCTTAAAGATGTCAAATATAAGTTGCAATTTTCTTTTGTTCCATTCACTGGGTGACATGAGAAAACCAAGAATGGGCTGAGACACTCAGTTAGCTGAAATATGAGTCAGAGGGGAGCCTGCACTCTAAAATATAATACGGCTTATAAAAGTGGACTGATAAAGACTCCAAATATCCTTCTACCAGTTAATACTGTATAATGCTAGCAGTCCATGGTGTAAAAATTGTAGGATCAGGTGTGTTTAGCAAATAAAGCTAAGAAGTTGTTCACACCTTAGGTCCCTTTTTATACTACATAATCAGTTTTTATTAAAGAATAAGATCATGAATTGCAACACACTATAATCAGAAACAAGACATTGCAGGGAAACATACAATAAATTAACAATAAAATGACAGAGGGTACATACACAAAGATAAAATTAGGTATAAAAGAACTAGGAAAGAAAATTTATAGGGGTAAGAAGAGGCTTTAGGACAGAGCTCAGTCCCCTGGTTCATTCAGGCAGAGTTCCTCCTAATAATCTTTACGTGTCACTAAACCCACATTCGTTTTCTGTATTCTGCAAAGATCCTTGTTGATACTGCTGTTCCTTATGTCCTTTTTGATCATGTGGATTTTGCAGAACAGTGGTGGCAGCTCTGCAAATGCTCAGTTTAGTGAGTTTCTATTCTATGCTAAGCATTTCCTTCCTATCATATCTGAGCAGGCCATATGACTATAGAGTCACACATGTGGGCCTATACACAGTGGTAAAGGACAGCCCACTCCCTCCCTCCTCCTTTGTGCTGGGATATTACATCTTGATTGATGGAGGCTTCTCTACCATGTTATTCTAAGACACAGGCTGGAGGGGAGTGACACAGCTTGTAACTGGCAGAAGATTGCCTACACCATGTTATTGTTTACTGCTCCCGCCCGCCGAATAGAAAAATGATGACAGAGCGGGTGGCTCTCTTCCGGGCCGACATCATATGACTGGGACACGCCGTGACCCCGATCTCAGCACGACCCCGAGCTCTTTACCCATGTGATCAGCTGTACTCCAAACAAACAATTCAGCCAAGCGCTCACTCCTATGGGAAAGACTGGCGTGCTGCTCTCCTCAGGCAGGGAACTCCAACATAAGTGCATGAAAGAAAAGAAAAAAGGAGGCGCAAACACCTAGTGCATTACCCGTGGTCACCGTTAATAAAAAGTTTTAATAAATGCCAAATGCATACTCACAAACATGAAGATTTTTAAAATCGTGTTACAAGAATCCACCACACGTGAACTGGAACATGTCCTTGTAGATAGGACCGCTAACGCGTTTCGGGAGTCAAGCTCCCTTCATCAGAGCACTGTGATCAGCTGTGTCCAATCACAGGTGATCATATGTAAACAAGGGGATGCCATTTATTGGCTCTCCTTGCCTCACACTGACAGAGTGTGAGGAGAGGAGATCCAACCAGCGGCATCTCCGCACAGGGGAGATCTGCACAGATAATCAGGGCACTGATCATCAATGCCCTGAATACAGTGCAGCCCCAACAGTGCTCATCGGTGATGATCACTTTTTGCCCATCTGTGATGCAACATAAACCTATCAGTGACACCAGTCAGTGCCCATCAGTGATACCAATTTGTGCCCATCAGTGAGGCCAATCTTTGCTCATCAGTGATGTCAATCAGTGATTCCTTTCAGTGCCCATCAGTGCCTGCCCATCAGTGCTGCCAATCAGTGCCGCCTATCCATGCCACCTATCATTGCCCATCAGTGCCACCTATCAGTGCTCATCGGTGCTGCATATCAATGCCACCTATCAGTGCCCATCAGTGCTGCATATAAGTGCCTCCTCATCAGTGCCCATCAGTGCCACCTTATCAGTGCCCATCAGTGCTGCATATTAGTGCCTCCTCATCAGTGCTACCTCATCAGTGCCCATCAGTGCTGCCTCATCAGTGCAGCCTCATTAGCGCACATCAGTGGAGGAGGAACATTACTTATTTACTACATTTTCTGACAGAAATTAAGAAAAAGTTTTCAAAGTTTTCCTTTTTTAGCAAAAAATAAAAAACCCAGCAGTGAATAAATACCACCAAAAGAAAGCTTTATTTGTGGGAAGAAAATGATAAAAAAATTAATTTGGTTACATTGTTGCATGACCGCGCAATTGTCATTCAAAATGTGACAGCGCTGAACGCATGGGCAGGAAGGTGGCGAAAGTGCCCAGTATTGAGGTGGTTAAAAAAAATAAAGATTTGATTTCAAATATATATTTGTATGATGATTTAAACAGTTTATTGATATTAATTATTTATTTTTTCTCTGTCATCTAAAGGCTGTTTTTTTTTTTTTAATTTTGAACCTGTGACCAGCAGCAGAGGACGAGAAGCTCCTCCTGCTTATGTTTCCTTGCTTATGTTTCCTTGAAGGCTGGGAAAGAGCTGGGTCACGTGACAGTTGTATATTGAGTAGGAAAAAGGTACTTAGATATTCTTTTTTTTATTAAAATAATTACAGTGCCATCATCCACATACAAAAATAAAAGGGACCATGTGAATTAAACAGTGCGTGTTTAGTATCACTTTAAGTTAGCAATATACTAGTAGAATTTAGTTTGAATTATTTTGTTTTAGGAACCTTTGATTTCATAATCATTAGTGAGGTCAAATTAACATTCATGTTCGACTACTGAGAAGATAAATTTGAAGGCGCAGAATGGAAAATTTTTCTTGAATGAACAAATTTCTAACAGTGTAAGTGGTTTTCATTTAGTAAAGTCCATTAGTTCCAAATGGAATGTTAAAAGCAAACAAAATCACTTTTGAGTGAAATTTGTCAAACCGTTGAATGAACGGAAAATTGTCATATATATATATATATATATATATATATATATTTATATATATATACAGTATATGTATGTATATATATATATATATATATACGTAAACGTATGACCAGCTTTAAAATTGTGATTTGAACAGGTTCACCTGTTGGTACTCATATGTAACAGGACTAAAGTGGCTCATGTTCCCTTCTATCAGAGCTAACCACAGACAGTGGCAGTCTGACAAGAAATAATGCAAAACAATTGCACCTAACTTCTTGGATCTGCAAATTTACCAAAACATCATATGGGTTAAATGAGGGAAACGACTTAGGGGTCTGCTTATAAATGTTCACTGAATCCTAGTGGAATTCCTTTCCTGACATTGAAAGCCACATTGGGGATCTATTATTAGAATAACCCAGCAGCATCCTACATTTTTTGTTCATATTTGTTTATATTTTGTATATTTTTTTAAACTTTATTGGAAGTGTACAAAGCGTACACTTCATTCAAGTCTTCCCACAACAGCATGGTGTGCTGCTGTGACCTCCAGGCCATCCAGTGCACTGCAGAAAAATGCAATATGTCTGCATTTTCCCTTACCACACCTCAGACTAGCATTGGGGTGTAAATATGGCACATAGAAAACAATTGTTTTCTGGGCACCTTTGCAGTGACTAATGTTGACCCAGTGTGGGAAAATGGCCTTCACTATACATAGTGTGAAAGAGCCTTAAAGTGGATGTAAATACGATTCATGAAATCTGACCTGGGCACATATATCTGTAGTGTTTACTTATCTCTCTCCAAAGCACTAAGTCCACTGATTTTCTGCTGCTCCGTTCTTCTGTTATCAGCATGATAACTTCGGAAAAGTTCTCCAACGCTGGAGATAAAAGCAGCTGTAAATTTGTGCTGGGGTGGGTGCTATAAATAGATTAGCAGAGAGCTGGTCTATACACAGCACAGCTCTGCAAGTATCTTCGTTCTTCTGCCTATGTGGAGAGGGGGGGGGGGTGCCTTTCCTCCAATCAGCTTTCACACAGTGTAAGAAAGAGCTGGGTCACAGTGTATGCCAGGACTCCACTACCACAGCTGAAACAGGAAGAACCAATTCTAATACGATCAGTGTTTACATTCTAAAGAATATAGCAAGCTGAAGACAGCAGATATACAAATAAAACTTATGTAGGGAGATTTATTTCATCTCTGTGTATCATCTGAGGCTGTTCACTTCACTGGGTATATGTGAGGGTTTACATCCACTTTAACTGTGTGTGACCAGGTCATAATAACCAGGGGATAACCTTCACAGTTACATCATTTACAAACAGTGGATACATTGTTTGCCTTATTTCCCTGGCTAAGCATACTGTGAGAGGTGGACAGTTGATACTATGTTTACATCTGAGATAATGTAACATTTTATTATAGTGAATGCAGGAACATCCTTTGTCTTCTAATCTTGGATACTGCTTTCAGAGCTAGCCACAGACAGTGCCAGATTAACAAAAATGAATGCAAAAAAAGCTTCCTACGCCAAGCTTCCTGTTCTGCCAATTTACCAAGAGTAAATAGAAATATCTGCTTGGCAGCAAGATGTCATATGGGTCAAATGAGGAAAAAGCTTAGGGGCTATTTACAAATGTTTTTAGCCAAGATTCGCCCACTTTTCACCTAGATTTTACACATTTTTCCAATATAATCCAAATAGAGAAATGTTTGAATCTTGGGTGAAAGTTTTAATAATCTTGTGTAAAAACATTTTTAACCACTTCCCTACCGGCGCATTGTAAAATGACGGCGGCAGGAACACTTACTCCCACGTCCGCCCGTTCCCGCTTTTCCTACCTACCTGAGTTGGAGTCCGTCTCGGTTCAGCCTCTACAAGGCGCAGTCCCACATCTTAGGTTGCTACAAGCACCAACAAGTGCTGACATCTTTAGTCCAATAGGAACTTTTTGCCACATAGCCAAGACCTCCATGTGCTCAAATTTCAGCACTGTCCAGCTTTCTTCCTTTTATATGGTAATGATACCAACATTGCACCAGGAGTGATACCCCATAGAGGATCCCCACCTGGGGGGATTTAACAGATCCTATTCCAGCCTAGGGAGGCATTAAGCGCTACTTGACTGAGCTTAATTGCGAGGTCACACGCAATATGGTAAGCACGCACTCACAGGGGGGTGCACAGTTCTTTTGGGACAAATCTTCACTGTGGCACCTTTGAAGCACTTTTTCACTTTGTGTGACTTCACTCCTGCATGTTTACAGCACTATTAGCACCTTTGAAGAATTGAATTTTTAGTGGCAACACTTCATACATTGGGACTTGTTTGCACTTTATGGATTTTTGAACAATATTTATATATTGGGACTTGTCTGCACATCATGGATTTTTGAACACTATTTATTTATTTATTCATTTATTTAGTCTATTTATTCTGTTATTCACTATTTATGGTATTCATATTTTTGTCACTTTTTGATATACACAGTCATATGATACATACATAATTTATATATTTTTTGGTTGTTTCATTATTAATTGCGCATTATTATGACAATTTTGTGTAAAAAAAAATATTTCTTCATTTTCCCAAGAATTGTGGGAAAAAAATTAAAACTTCAGAAAACTCACCATGCTTCTTACTAAATACCCCGGAATGTCTACTTTCCAAAAAGGATCAAAAACAAAGGGGTTCCCCTGTGGGTGGGACTTTAAAGGCACTGATATTTCAGAAATTACACATAGGTAAGAATACAAAAATGTAGCTTTATTGAAATTGTTTATACAAAATATATAAAAGATAAAAGCAGAGGCAAGCAAAATTATACATCACATTACAGGGTTGAACATCCACCATAGGACCCCCATGTAAACACCCGACGCGTTTCGGAGAAACACTCCTTCTTCAGGGGTGCCTTGGGAGGGTGGTCTGTAAACAATCAGTGTAGATGTACATATTATACATAATTGCAAAGTCAATCTGGCAAGAAGAAATAATAATCAAGTCAAAAAAATTGCACTTACATGTTTCACTGTAATGGTTGAAGAAAGAGTGCCTGCCTGCAAGGCTAAAAACAGAACATCGACAATGCCAGCGTGGGTCTATGGTAAGCCGATTAAATTCGATGGAGTTGGCTTCATACAGAAGGAGAATTTTTTAATTTGTAGAATTGAAGTTAAATCAAGGTTGCTTGCTACCAGACGACTATGTGGGTCTGGGTGGGGACAGCTGAGATCCCAAAAAAAGAGGCAATCCTGCTGGGCAAAAAGCCGAAATAAAGAAGAAAAAAAGAAAAGAAGTATATGGTAAATAGTGTGTCATATGAACAAGTCAGGGGACACACAAGACACCTAGGGGTTAATCTCACCAGAGAGCTACTACCCATATAGGAGCTACAGGCTCTCTGAGGTGAGGGAATCACCCTGGAGGCTCCAATGCTCATAGATATATAATATAGATTAATTATTAAGTAATTTAATAAAGAGAGGGGGGGGGGGGGGGTTTGGTTCTTTTTTCTCTAAATGAACATTGTAACTACTTAAGAGCAGAGGAGCCAACAAAAATGGAGATCCCAAATATGTTTAAGAAGTATAGAAATACCTTTTCAAATCCAATCTTGGCAGAATGAATGCAATATCAGGATAGATGTTGCTCCACGCTCGGCAAAGGAACATATGAGTCCGACGCCGAGCGTGGAGTATAAATGAGGAGTTGCTAATCAGCTGAGAGCAATCTCAGCTGGGCGGCTATTGCGTCCAGCTGACTGCCAAAGGGATCTCCCGGGTCACATGGGCCAGCGCCGCCCCCAGCCGGAAGGAGTCCGGCGGAAGTGATGGCAAGTCAACACCGCCGGAAATGATCCGGCGGAAGTGACGTCGGCCCATGCGTCCCACCGACACGGTACAGACTTCCGCCAACGTTGAATACGTCAGGCGGAGTCCATTGGGCATGCGCAATGGGAATGTCCCATGAGCCAGGTGTGCAAGGCTGCTGCCCCCATTGGCGAACGCCACGAATGGCGTTCGCCTTACCGTGCCGGGCTGTACCCATAGCAATCGCAGAAGATAGTTATTTTCTGCGCAACAAACTTGATAAGAATAAAAAATCATGTCAAAAGTGTATGTTATCTGTATACCAAAGGCAACATATTGGTTCAAAATACATCTCTGTATGGATTTATAGCCATTTAAACAGAGAAAGAAAGAAGAAAAAAATTGGCAACCATAATTGCAACCCAAGGGCAAGTCGATGTTCATGTGTACAAAGCAAGACAAATGCTTAATACAATAATGTAATCACAAAGGCTAACTGCAGGGAAAGAAAAAGAAAAAGGGGAAGGGGGGAGGGAAAAAGGAAAGAGGGGAAAGGGAAAGAAACTAATAAATAAAATGGGTATACAAGCAGCATATTTCTATACAAGGAGTCTATTGTAACAAAGACAGAGCCGGGGATTTCCTCCAAGAGGCAAGTGCTAGATCGAGATGTGTTCCCCAGGAGGCATAAGAGAGATTATTTATCTCTCCATGCCTCCTGAGGTGAATCCCTCAAGAAATGGCTTGAACGAAATCATCTCGTTCAAGCCAGGAGGTTCTGTTGCCCTCAGGCGGTAAATCCACCGCAGTTCAAGTTGGAGGAGGGTCTTATTCCAATCCCCTCCTCTTGGACTGGGGTGGACTCTATCCAGGATCAGAAACTTTATTTTTGGAAAAATCCCTGCATGAACTGAACTGGTATGTCGGCCTAGTGGGAGATCCGGATTGCAAGTTTGCATGCTTTTTATGTGTCTGTTAGCCCTTTTGGTGAAATCTAGCTTTGTTTTGCCAACATAAAAACACCCGCACCCACAGAGGAGTAAATAAACCACCCCGTGGGTGCGGCAGTTGGCAAAGTGCTGGGGTATAAATGTTTGCCCATTCGGTAGAATGGGATTTTTTTTGGTCAGCATAAATTTGCAATATTTACAGGCACCGCATATAAAGGTGCCTTTGGCCTTGCAAGGATCTCTCCCATTTTGAGCTGTGTATTCGCTACGTACCAATTGATCTTTTAGAGCGGGAGCTTTTTTGAAAGTAATTTGGGGAGCAGGGGGAACATGTTTGCCCACGATGGGATCGAGGGACAACAGGTGCCAATACTTCCCCACGATTCTCCTGACCTCAGTATGTTGTTCTGAATATTTCATGATTACTCTCAGTGTTTGGTCAACTGGTCTGGCTGTGTTTGTGGCTATTAATGAGGTTCTATCTTTCATCAGGGCCTTTCTATAAGCCTTCTTTAAGGTGGTAGGGGGGTATCCTCTAGTCAAAAGTCTCTGTCTCAAATCGTCAGCTGCCTTCTGGAAACTGATGAGGTCTTTACAATTGCGTCTAGCGCGAAGGTACTGTCCGTATGGAATGGATTGCACCAATGTGGATGGATGAAAGCTAGAGGCATGGAGGATGGTGTTACCAGCAGTGGGCTTACGATAAAGCCCACTGTGGAGAACACCATCCTCCCCCCTAGTCACTGTGACATCAAGAAACGTGACACAAGAAATGTCATATTGCATTGTAAAAGTTAAGTTGAAGTCGTTTTTGTTAATTCGGTCCATAAATGCATTCAAAAGTTCAGGGGGTCCATGCCAAAGCATGAACACGTCATCGATGTATCGGACCCACAATCTGATGTGGTCCGTGTACATCGAGAGCATGTCATCATTCAGAAGAGCTTGTTCCCACTCCCCCAGGTACAGATTGGCGTAGGATGGGGCACAACATGTGCCCATCGCTACGCCCTGCACCTGGAGGTAGTGGGAACCATCAAATGTAAAGACATTGTGAGATAATATGAACTGTAACATGGACAGAATAAACTCTCCGTACGCATCCAAAATTTGGTTTTCTATTAGTGTGTGTCTAATTGCCGAAAGGCCACGATCGTGAGGAATAGAGCTATAAAGTGCCTCAACGTCAATTGTGACTAGGAGACACTCATCTGGAATCCATATGTTTTCAATTCTTTGTAAAAAGTGTATCGTGTCACGTACATGGGATGGTAGTTGTGTGACCAGTGGTTTCAAGAAAGAGTCAATAAGCCTGCTAGCGTTATCTGTTATAGAGCCTCGCCCCGAAATAATGGGGCGCCCTGGTGGATTAGTGGCGTCCTTATGTATTTTGGGGAGGGCATAAAAGGTCGGGGTAATTGGAAAGGTTGTGCGTATGAATTCCCATGTATGTTTGGGAATGACTTCGTTCAAATAAGCAGTATCAACCAATTTGTAAAACTCGAGCTGATACTTATTGTTAATATCAGCTGGAATTTTACGATACCAGTTATGATTCTTCAGAATCTTTTGGCACATAGTCACATAGTGAACATTGTTCATAATCACCACGTTGCCCCCCTTGTCAGCCTGCTTAATAGTAATCGAGTGGTTGGTTTTTAGGCTTTCAATGGCCTGTCTTTGATTGAATGTTATATTTGTTTTTGTAGGTTTTTTGATGTTGAGTTTATCAACATCTTTAGTTACCAAGCTGACAAAGGCGGCAACGTGGGGATTGGAGATGCACGGAAATTTATCTGATTTTTTCCTCAATTTAAGATTATCTTTTTTATGTATGGATTTTTCGGAATCTAAATCTGTCAAAAGAGAGGGCAAATCGACTCTGTCAATGAGATCCTCATTTTCCTCCAAGAGAGAGATTAGTGTTTCTAATATAGGGTCTTTGTCAGAACGTGTAGTCTTGGATGAATTCTCTTTGTCGAAAAGAATTTTAAAATTCAATTTCCGAGCAAAGAGATTTATGTCTTTGATAAGGTCAAATTTGTCCAGCTTTCTACTCGGGCAAAAGCTTAGACCTTTTTTGAGAACATCAATCTCATCTTGAGACAAACGGTAATCTGAAAGATTAATGACTGAAAGATCAGTGTGTGAAGTTTTAGAAATAGGTGCCTCTGGGGGGGGGTGAGGGGGGTGGTGCTACGGTTGAATTTAAAGGGGAGTGGTGGGAGTGAAGGTTGGTGCTTGTGCATGAATAAGCTCTAAAAAAGTGGTGTCTTGCAAATTAATTGTGGAAGCTAATGAAACAGGTGCTGAATTCAAATTAGAAAGTGATGTTTTGGTGTTAGATTTTGTGCCTTCTTGAGGTGTGTCAGCGTTGTAATCTGATCTCTGTGTCGTGGGTTTGAATAAAGATATGTTTGATCCTGTGTCGTGTTGGACGTTTGTTTTTTTAGAAGATTGTTTTAGGTCATGTTCATCATGATAAGCCCGTTTCGTTGTTTTTGATTTGGGCATGTTTGAGGGACCATTTCTGGATGCATTTTTGGAAGGAAGTTGAGAGATAGGGAAATGTTGTTCCTTCTGTGTAGGTGGAAGATAAGGAAATTTATTTATATTCCATCTGTATGCTTTGTTTTGATCAAATGCAATAGTGTCACGTACTAGTTTTTGTTGTTTTTTTATAAGAATATTACGGTTGAAAACCTCTAAGTGGTCTTTAAGCTGTTTTTCTTTAGTTGAAAACAGTTTGTGAGATTTGTATTTCTGGAGCTTTTGACAGAGATTGGTGACCTCAGTATCTAGCTTGGAGGCGCGAGTGGTATATTCAGTAATGAGAAGAGTCATCAGAGTGGCTGAACATTCACTTAAAGTGTGCTCCCAATTGGTTTTGAACTCTGGACTAAGGTCCTCAAGGAGAGGAAATACCTGTATCCTGAGGCCAATTGGGTTAGTCTTATTTTTGATGTAGTCCTTAAAAGACTTTACATGCCAAAAATAAGCAGACTTTTTTTCAAGGGTTTTGGATAACTGAAAAAATAGTGTCGATAAATCAGCTTCTACATACTCTTTGTTTCCGAAATCTTGTAAGTATCCAGCCATCAATGACTCCCACTCATCGCCTACATACACAGACATATCTGTACACCAAATTTAAGTGTTTGCTGCAAAAAAATAGAGAGATAAATATATGAACCAAGACAAAGACAAAGCAAAGAAAAAGGGGATTGGAATAGGAAAAGATTGTGTGATTACACAAAATGTTACAAAATCTAGACAAAACTAGACCAATATTGTGGTCAAAATACAAAAAATTCAAAAAATTGTAGTTTTAGTTAGGATTGGGACAACGCCACATGAACTGAGACGGGGAATGGTATTTGCTACCTAAATCAAATTGTACATATGTAGTTCATGTGGAGTGGTCCCTAGCGTGCCACATCCCGGGTACAGAATCAAAAACAAAGGGGTTCCCCTGTGGGTGGGACTTTAAAGGCACTGATATTTCAGAAATTACACATAGGTAAGAATACAAAAATGTAGCTTTATTGAAATTGTTTATACAAAATATATAAAAGATAAAAGCAGAGGCAAGCAAAATTATACATCACATTACAGGGTTGAACATCCACCATAGGACCCCCATGTAAACACCCGACGCGTTTCGGAGAAACACTCCTTCTTCAGGGGTGCCTTGGGAGGGTGGTCTGTAAACAATCAGTGTAGATGTACATATTATACATAATTGCAAAGTCAATCTGGCAAGAAGAAATAATAATCAAGTCAAAAAAATTGCACTTACATGTTTCACTGTAATGGTTGAAGAAAGAGTGCCTGCCTGCAAGGCTAAAAACAGAAAAACATCTTATGTGCCAAAAGATTCTGAAGAATCATAACTGGTATCGTAAAATTCCAGCTGATATTAACAATAAGTATCAGCTCGAGTTTTACAAATTGGTTGATACTGCTTATTTGAACGAAGTCATTCCCAAACATACATGGGAATTCATACGCACAACCTTTCCAATTACCCCGACCTTTTATGCCCTCCCCAAAATACATAAGGACGCCACTAATCCACCAGGGCGCCCCATTATTTCGGGGCGAGGCTCTATAACAGATAACGCTAGCAGGCTTATTGACTCTTTCTTGAAACCACTGGTCACACAACTACCATCCCATGTACGTGACACGATACACTTTTTACAAAGAATTGAAAACATATGGATTCCAGATGAGTGTCTCCTAGTCACAATTGACGTTGAGGCACTTTATAGCTCTATTCCTCACGATCGTGGCCTTTCGGCAATTAGACACACACTAATAGAAAACCAAATTTTGGATGCGTACGGAGAGTTTATTCTGTCCATGTTACAGTTCATATTATCTCACAATGTCTTTACATTTGATGGTTCCCACTACCTCCAGGTGCAGGGCGTAGCGATGGGCACATGTTGTGCCCCATCCTACGCCAATCTGTACCTGGGGGAGTGGGAACAAGCTCTTCTGAATGATGACATGCTCTCGATGTACACGGACCACATCAGATTGTGGGTCCGATACATCGATGACGTGTTCATGCTTTGGCATGGACCCCCTGAACTTTTGAATGCATTTATGGACCGAATTAACAAAAACGACTTCAACTTAACTTTTACAATGCAATATGACATTTCTTGTGTCACGTTTCTTGATGTCACAGTGACTAGGGGGGAGGATGGTGTTCTCCACAGTGGGCTTTATCGTAAGCCCACTGCTGGTAACACCATCCTCCATGCCTCTAGCTTTCATCCATCCACATTGGTGCAATCCATTCCATACGGACAGTACCTTCGCGCTAGACGCAATTGTAAAGACCTCATCAGTTTCCAGAAGGCAGCTGACGATTTGAGACAGAGACTTTTGACTAGAGGATACCCCCCTACCACCTTAAAGAAGGCTTATAGAAAGGCCCTGATGAAAGATAGAACCTCATTAATAGCCACAAACACAGCCAGACCAGTTGACCAAACACTGAGAGTAATCATGAAATATTCAGAACAACATACTGAGGTCAGGAGAATCGTGGGGAAGTATTGGCACCTGTTGTCCCTCGATCCCATCGTGGGCAAACATGTTCCCCCTGCTCCCCAAATTACTTTCAAAAAAGCTCCCGCTCTAAAAGATCAATTGGTACGTAGCGAATACACAGCTCAAAATGGGAGAGATCCTTGCAAGGCCAAAGGCACCTTTATATGCGGTGCCTGTAAATATTGCAAATTTATGCTGACCAAAAAAAATCCCATTCTACCGAATGGGCAAACATTTATACCCCAGCACTTTGCCAACTGCCGCACCCACGGGGTGGTTTATTTACTCCTCTGTGGGTGCGGCTGTTTTTATGTTGGCAAAACAAAGCTAGATTTCACCAAAAGGGCTAACAGACACATAAAAAGCATGCAAACTTGCAATCCGGATCTCCCACTAGGCCGACATACCAGTTCAGTTCATGCAGGGATTTTTCCAAAAATAAAGTTTCTGATCCTGGATAGAGTCCACCCCAGTCCAAGAGGAGGGGATTGGAATAAGACCCTCCTCCAACTTGAACTGCGGTGGATTTACCGCCTGAGGGCAACAGAACCTCCTGGCTTGAACGAGATGATTTCGTTCAAGCCATTTCTTGAGGGATTCACCTCAGGAGGCATGGAGAGATAAATAATCTCTCTTATGCCTCCTGGGGAACACATCTCGATCTAGCACTTGCCTCTTGGAGGAAATCCCCGGCTCTGTCTTTGTTACAATAGACTCCTTGTATAGAAATATGCTGCTTGTATACCCATTTTATTTATTAGTTTCTTTCCCTTTCCCCTCTTTCCTTTTTCCCTCCCCCCTTCCCCTTTTTCTTTTTCTTTCCCTGCAGTTAGCCTTTGTGATTACATTATTGTATTAAGCATTTGTCTTGCTTTGTACACATGAACATCGACTTGCCCTTGGGTTGCAATTATGGTTGCCAATTTTTTCTTCTTTCTTTCTCTGTTTAAATGGCTATAAATACATACAGAGATGTATTTTGAACCAATATGTTGCCTTTGGTATACAGATAACATACACTTTTGACATGATTTTTTATTCTTATCAAGTTTGTTGCGCAGAAAATAACTATCTTCTGCGATTGCTATGGGTACAGCCCGGCACGGTAAGGCGAACGCCATTCGTGGCGTTCGCCAATGGGGGCAGCAGCCTTGCACACCTGGCTCATGGGACATTCCCATTGCGCATGCCCAATGGACTCCGCCTGACGTATTCAACGTTGGCGGAAGTCTGTACCGTGTCGGTGGGACGCATGGGCCGACGTCACTTCCGCCGGATCATTTCCGGCGGTGTTGACTTGCCATCACTTCCGCCGGACTCCTTCCGGCTGGGGGCGGCGCTGGCCCATGTGACCCGGGAGATCCCTTTGGCAGTCAGCTGGACGCAATAGCCGCCCAGCTGAGATTGCTCTCAGCTGATTAGCAACTCCTCATTTATACTCCACGCTCGGCGTCGGACTCATATGTTCCTTTGCCGAGCGTGGAGCAACATCTATCCTGATATTGCATTCATTCTGCCAAGATTGGATTTGAAAAGGTATTTCTATACTTCTTAAACATATTTGGGATCTCCATTTTTGTTGGCTCCTCTGCTCTTAAGTAGTTACAATGTTCATTTAGAGAAAAAAGAACCAAAACCCCCCCCCCCTCTCTTTATTAAATTACTTAATAATTAATCTATATTATATATCTATGAGCATTGGAGCCTCCAGGGTGATTCCCTCACCTCAGAGAGCCTGTAGCTCCTATATGGGTAGTAGCTCTCTGGTGAGATTAACCCCTAGGTGTCTTGTGTGTCCCCTGACTTGTTCATATGACACACTATTTACCATATACTTCTTTTCTTTTTTTCTTCTTTATTTCGGCTTTTTGCCCAGCAGGATTGCCTCTTTTTTTGGGATCTCAGCTGTCCCCACCCAGACCCACATAGTCGTCTGGTAGCAAGCAACCTTGATTTAACTTCAATTCTACAAATTAAAAAATTCTCCTTCTGTATGAAGCCAACTCCATCGAATTTAATCGGCTTACCATAGACCCACGCTGGCATTGTCGATGTTCTGTTTTTAGCCTTGCAGGCAGGCACTCTTTCTTCAACCATTACAGTGAAACATGTAAGTGCAATTTTTTTGACTTGATTATTATTTCTTCTTGCCAGATTGACTTTGCAATTATGTATAATATGTACATCTACACTGATTGTTTACAGACCACCCTCCCAAGGCACCCCTGAAGAAGGAGTGTTTCTCCGAAACGCGTCGGGTGTTTACATGGGGGTCCTATGGTGGATGTTCAACCCTGTAATGTGATGTATAATTTTGCTTGCCTCTGCTTTTATCTTTTATATATTTTGTATAAACAATTTCAATAAAGCTACATTTTTGTATTCTTACCTATGTGTAATTTCTGAAATATCAGTGCCTTTAAAGTCCCACCCACAGGGGAACCCCTTTGTTTTTGATTCTGTACCCGGGATGTGGCACGCTAGGGACCACTCCACATGAACTACATATGTACAACTTTCCAAAAAGGGGTCATTTGGGGTGTATTTGTACTGTCCTGACATTTCAGGGCCTCAAGAAATGATAGGCCATCAGTACATCAAGTGTGATCAATTTTCAATGATTAGCACCATAACTTGTAGACTCTATAACTTTCACACAGACTAAATAATATACACTAATTTGGGTTATGTTTACCAAAGATATGTAGTAGTATAACTTTGGGCCCAAATTTATGAAAAAAAATTACTTATTTGCAAAATTTTATAATAGAAACTAAAACAAAATGTTTTTTTTTTTTCAAAATTTCCGCTCTTTTTTCACTTATATTGCAAAAAATAAAAAACCCAGTGGTGATTAAATACTACCAAAAGAAAGCTTGATTTATGTGGAAAAAATGATAAAAAATTTGATTGGGTACAGCGTTGCAAGACTGAGTAATTATCATTCAAAGTGTGAGAGCGCTGAAAGCTGAAAATTGGTCTGGGCAGGAAGGGGGTGTAACTGCCCAGTATGGAAGTGGTTAAACAGACCCTTTAGACTTGTCACAAAATAAGAGATACTACTTGCACAATAGATTACTGCTAACCTGACAGATACCCGAAAAGGAGTACCGCCCCCGCAGCCCCCCCCCCACCAAAAAATTAAAAGTCAGCAGCTACAAGTACTGTAGCTGCTGACTTTTAATTTTAGAACACTTACCTGTCTAGGGATCCCCCGATGTCGGCAACCCCAGCCGATTTTCTTATCGACTCTTGAGTTCTGCCACCACTATTGGTGGTAGGGGAACTGGCAGCGAAGCCTTTCGGCTTTACAGCGGGTACCCTACTGCACATTCACGAAGCGCGATGTGCTTTCTAACTGGCCCGGCGGTGAAGGAAGAAGGAGGGGGCTGAACTTCCAAGGAATCTCGCCGCAGCGAGGTTTCCTGAAAGTGGGGACAGGTACCTGTCAAAAACAGGTACCCCCCTCTCCCAGAAAGGTGTCAAATGTTGCACCGGAGGGGAGGAGGAAGCAAACAAGTGGAGCTTTCCCTTTTGGGTAGAGCTCCACTTTAAAAGAAATACATGGAGGCCACTGCTGACTTTACCTTCTGAAGAGGATAGATAACTGTCTGGGATGTTGACATTTCTCTGACTAATTTGATCTGTACTGATCTTGTCCCAGGTCAGTGACTTAAAAAACACCAACAGCGAGGCAAATATCAGAGAAATGTCTGCAATGGTAGCTCCATTGTGTCTCTCTGAACAGGTTTACTTTAGGAGGCTATAAGTAGGGTTTGCTGAAACTGGAGCCAGTGTCTAATTTTTTGTATTTGCTGTCTGATTCAAATACTTTATATTGTCAAAAGTATTAGGATGCATACCTTTACACACACATGAACTTTAATGGCATCCCAGTCTTAGTCTGTAGGGTTCAATATTGAGTTGGCCCACCCTTTGCAGCTATAACAGCTTCAACTCTTCTGGGAAGGCTGTCCACAAGGTTTAGGAGTGTGTCTATGGGAATGTTTGACCTGTCTTCCAGAAGCACATTTGTAAGGTCAGGCACTGATGTGGGCGAGAAGGCCTAGCTCACAGTCTCTGTACTAATTTATCCCAAAGGTGTTCTTTTGGGTTGAGGTCAAGACTCTGTGCAGGCCAGTCAAGGTCCTCCACCCCAAACTCGCTCATCCATGTCTATATGGACCTTGTTTGTACACTGGTGCGCAGTCATGCTGGAACAGGAAGGGGCCATCCCCAAACTGTTCCCACAAAGTTGGGATCATGAAATTATCCAAAATGTCTTGATATGCTGATGCCTTAAGAGTTCCCTTTACTGGAACTATGGGGCCAAGCCCAACCCCTGAAAAACAACCCCACACCATTATCCCCCCTCCACCAATTGATTTGGACCAGTGCACAAAGCAAGGTCCATAAAGAAATGGATGACCGAGTTTGGGGTGGATGAACTTGACTGGCCTGCACAGAGTCCAGACCTCAACCCAATAGAACACCTTTGGGATGAATTAGAGCGGAGAAACATTCCAATAGACACAATCCTGAACCTTCTGGACAGCCTTCCCAGAAGAGTTGAAGCTGTTATAGTGGCAAAGGATGGACCAACCTACAATTGAACCCTACAGACTAAGACTGGGATGCCATTAAAGTTTATGTGTGTATAAGGGCAAGTGTCCCAATACTTTTGACAATATAGTGTATGTGTGGGCCAGGAACCCGTGCATAATTGCATAATTCCCGACCCACAGGCAAAGTGCACTGTTCTTTAGTAGACATGCAGGAGTGGCACCCCCACGCATCAGCAAAGCACCCACGTGCATTTCCATGCAGTACATTTTTATAAAAGGGTTGGGGACTTCTTTCTCCACGTTTCTTGTGAGTACAGCATCCCATTCAAATGAATGGACTGCTGTACCAGCGACTTGCACACAAACGGACAAGTGTGAACCTAGCCTTAAGCTAGGTACACACGTACCGAAATTTGGCTGGCTCTGCAGGAACCATCCAAACTTTGATCCCTGTTTAGCCCTCTCTCCAGCTTCTGTTGAATAGTGATGTCGCGAACCTAAAATTCGCGGTTCGCGAACGGCGAACGCGAACATCGGCAAATGTTCGCGAACCGGCGAACCGGGCGAACCGCCATAGACTTCAATAGGCAGGCGAATTTTAAAACACACAGGGACTCTTTCTGGCCACAATAGTGATGGAAAAGTTGTTTCAAGGGGACTAACACCTGGACTGTGGCATGCCGGAGAGGGATCACGCAAAAAAAAGTTCTTAAAAATTATAATTTTTTGATAGAGAGCCAATTATTGGAAAAATTAAAAAAAAATAAAAATAAAAAATTTCTTTGGATTTAGCATCTGGGGGGTCTAAAAAGTGTACCTGTGAAGTTTCAGCTCTGTAGCATGTCCAGAACCCCTAAAAAACAGCATTTTTCTTATATTTTCAGGAATATGGCTTCTCTGCGGCTGGCTTTTTCTCTTGCAGGCATTTATCGGGCATTTTTTTAGGCAGGCATGTCATTTTTTGTATTTAGTGTCTGGGGGGTCACAAAAGTGTACCTGTCAAGTTTCAGCTCTGTAGCATGTCCAGAACCCCTAAAAAACAGCATTTTTCTTATATTTTCAGGAATACGGCTTCTCTGCGGCTGGCTTTTTCTCTTGCAGGCATTTATTGGGCATTTTTATAGGCAGGCATGTCATTTTTTGTATTTAGTGTCTGGGGGGTCACAAAAGTGTACCTGTCAAGTTTCAGCTCTGTAGCATGTCCAGAACCCCTAAAAAACAGCATTTTTCTTATATTTTCAGGAATACGGCTTCTCTGCGGCTGGCTTTTTCTCTTGCAGGCATTTATCGGGCATTTTTTTAGGCAGGCATGTCATTTTTTGTATTTAGTGTCTGGGGGGTCTAAAAAGTGTACCTGTCAAGTTTCAGCTCTGTAGCATGTCCAGAACCCCTAAAAAACAGCATTTTTCTTATATTTTCAGGAATACGGCTTCTCTGCGGCTGGCTTTTTCTCTTGCAGGCATTTATCGGGCATTTTTTTAGGCAGGCATGTCATTTTTTGTATTTAGTGTCTGGGGGGTCACAAAAGTGTACCTGTCAAGTTTCAGCTCTGTAGCATGTCCAGAACCCCTAAAAAACAGCATTTTTCTTATATTTTCAGGAATACGGCTTCTCTGCGGCTGGCTTTTTCTCTTGCAGGCATTTATCGGGCATTTTTATAGGCAGGCATGTCATTTTTTGTATTTAGTGTCTGGGGGGTCACAAAAGTGTACCTGTCAAGTTTCAGCTCTGTAGCATGTCCAGAACCCCTAAAAAACAGCATTTTTCTTATATTTTCAGGAATACGGCTTCTCTGCGGCTGGCTTTTTCTCTTGCAGGCATTTATCGGGCATTTTTATAGGCAGGCATGTCATTTTTTGTATTTAGTGTCTGGGGGGTCACAAAAGTGTACCTGTCAAGTTTCAGCTCTGTAGCATGTCCAGAACCCCTAAAAAACAGCATTTTTCTTATATTTTCAGGAATACGGCTTCTCTGCGGCTGGCTTTTTCTCTTGCAGGCATTTATCGGGCATTTTTTTAGGCAGGCATGTCATTTTTTGTATTTAGTGTCTGGGGGGTCTAAAAAGTGTACCTGTCAAGTTTCAGCTCTGTAGCATGTCCAGAACCCCTAAAAAACAGCATTTTTCTTATATTTTCAGGAATACGGCTTCTCTGCGGCTGGCTTTTTCTCTTGCAGGCATTTATCGGGCATTTTTTTAGGCAGGCATGTCATTTTTTGTATTTAGTGTCTGGGGGGTCTAAAAAGTGTACCTGTCAAGTTTCAGCTCTGTAGTATGTCCACAACCCAAAAAAAACAGCATTTTTCTTATGATTTTTAGTAGAAAACTAATGCAGTGTCTTTCCAGCTGTCTTTTTTTCTTTCTGGCAAGCTGAAATATGATATGCCAAGGCAAACATGCCTATCAGTTGAGCTATGACACAGACAACACTGCACACATGGGGAAATATGTAAAACAAAAAACAGGAAAAGGAAATTAGGTGACGGTAACAAAACATGATATTGTGATTGGCCAAATAAAAAGTCACCTCGCGATGAGGTCGCGCCAAAGTCGCGCTAAGTCGCGCCAAAGTCGCACTGGAAGCGACGCTACTTTAGTGGTAGCGGCAGTGTAAACCAGCACTAAAACATCCAGTGTGTGAATACGATCAGGTATGATGTTTTATCGGTCAAGTAGTGTAAGGGTTACGCCCGTTGCCCGCTTCACAGTGACAGACCAAACTCTGACAGACCAAACTCCCCGTTTAACAGTCAGTCAGTCCATTTGCACAACCGCAAACTCCCAATTTGCACAAGGTTGGATACCAAGCTAGCCATGTCCCGTTCCTTGTCCTCACTGACATCATTGAAGGTCTCTTCCTCCACCCAGCCACATACAACACCAAGGGTCCCCGAAAGGTGAGAACAAGCCCCCTGGGACGCCTGCTGTGGCTGGTATTCCACCTCCTCAAAGCCACCTTCCTCCTCTGACTTCTCTTCTTCAGACTCCTCTCTCTGCGTTGCCACAGGTCCAGCAATTGACAACGACAAGGCTGCTTCTGGTGGTGATGAGGACCACAACTCTTCCTCTTCATGCTCATCTACAGCCTGATCCAGTACTCTTCGCAGGGCACGCTCCAGAAAAAACGCATATGGGATGAGGTCGATGATGTTGCCTTGGGTTCGACTGACCACCAGGGTTGTCATCTCCGCAAAAGGACGCATGAGCCTACAGCCATTGTTCATGAGCATTCAGTAACGCGGCCAAAAAATACCCAGCTCCGCAGAAAGAATGAAAGAAAATGAATGTTTTTTTTTATGAAAAATTATCCTGCGGATCGCTTTTGGTCTGTACACAATGAAGCAACGACCTTATCATCTGGGGTGTGCCAACACAATCCTAGAGGTGATCGCTTCCTTGTGATACGCAAGCCCCTTCACCACGACAAGGTAACGATCACGAAGGGGAATTGACACATGTATGTGCCTTTTTTTTTGTTTTTTGTTTTTTTGCAGCCACAGTGTAGCACCAGAGGCCAGAAAAATTAGGCATGTACACATGCATGAAAAAGTAGGTATTGTTGCAGCCGCTGCTGTAGCAGCGGCCTGAAAAATTGAGGTTTTAAGGCAGAAAGTGCACTAAAACATTGCTGCTTGAACCGTAGTTGGTGGCGGAGACGTCACGTAAGTCATCCGGCATGCAGAGAATGATTATATACAGCAGCGTGTGGACCATTTTTAGGCCAAGGCATCTCAGTCATCACCAGGCCTTTTTTAGTCAAATGCATCCCCCACTGTCAGTCCCTTCGGGATCCATGCCTCATTCATCTTAATAAACGTGAGGTAATCAAGACTTTTTTGACCTAGGCGACTTCTCTTCTCAGTGACAATACCTCCTGCTGCGCTGAAGGTCCTTTCTGACAGCACACTTGAAGCGGGGCAGGCCAGAAGTTCAATGGCAAACTGGGATAGCTCAGGCCACAGGTCAAGCCTGCACACCCAGTAGTCAAGGGGTTCATCGCTCCTCAGAGTGTCGATATCTGCAGTTAAGGCAAGGTAGTCTGCTACCTGTCGGTCGAGTCGTTCTCTGAGGGTGGACCCCGAAGGGCTGTGGCGATGCATAGGACTAAAAAAGCTCCGCATGTCCTCCATCAACAAGACGTCTGTAAAGCGTCCTGTCCTTGCCGGCGTGGTTGTGGTGGTAGGAGGAGGATTACTTTCACCTCTTCCCCTGTTGGATTCCCGTTGTGCTGTGACATCACCCTTATACGCTGTGTAGAGCATAGTTTTTAACTTATTTTGTAGCTGCTGCATCCTTTGCGACTGCCGGTAATTGGGTAACATGTCACAGACTTTCTGCTTATACCGGGGGTCTAGTAGCGTGGCCACCCAGTACAGGTCGTTCTCCTTCAGCCTTTTTATACGAGGGTCTCTCAACAGGCATGACAGCATGAAAGACCCCATTTGGACAAGGTTGGATGCCGAGCTACTCATGTCCAATTCCCCCCAGCCACGTACAACACCACGGGTACCAGATAGGTGACAACGAGCACCCTGGGATGCCTGCTGTGGTTGGTGTTCCTCCTCCTCAAAGCCACATTCCTCCTCTGACTCCTCTTCCTCACACTCCTCTTCCAGTGTTGCCGCAGGTCCAGCAATCGATGGTAAGGCTGTTTCTGGTGGTGGTGATGGTGACCACAACTCTTCCTCTTCCTCTTCACGCTCATCTACGGCCTGATCCAGCACTCTTCGCAGGGCACGCTCCAGGAAAAAAACATATGGGATGATGTCGCTGATGGTGCCTTCAGTGCGACTCACTAGGTTTGTCACCTCCTCAAAAGGACGCATGAGCCTACAGGCATTGCGCATGAGCGTCCAGTAGCGTGGCAAAAAAATACCCAGCTCCGCAGAGGCTGTCCTAGCACCCCGGTCATACAAATACTCGTTGACCGCTTTTTCTTGTTGGAGCAGGCGGTCGAACATTAGCAGTGTTGAATTCCAACGTGTCGGGCTGTCGCAAATCAAGCGCCTCACTGGCATGTTGTTTCGCCGCTGAATATCTGCAAAGTGCGCCATGGCCGTGTAGGAACGCCTGAAATGGCCACACACCTTCCTGGCCTGCTTGAGGACGTCCTGTAAGCCTGGGTACTTCTGCACAAAACGTTGCACAATCAGATTCAACACATGTGCCATGCACGGCACATGTGTCAACTTGCCCAAATTCAATGCCGCCAACAAATTGCTCCCGTTGTCACACACCACTTTGCCGATCTCCAGTTGGTGCGGGGTCAGCCACTGATCCACCTGTGCATTCAGGGCGGACAGTAGTGCTGGTCCGGTGTGACTCTCTGCTTTCAGGCAAGTCAACCCCAAGACAGCGTGACACTGTCGTATCCGGCATGTGGAATAGCCCCTGGGGAGCTGGGGGGGTGCAGTTGGTGTGGAGCAAGACGCAACAGCAGAAGAGGACTCAGCCGAGGAGGTTAGCATAGAGGATGGAGTAGGAGGAGTAGAGGAGGTGGCAGCAGGCCTGCCTGCAAGTCGTGGCGGTGTCACCAACTCCTCTGCAGCAGAGCCACGCATTCCATGCTTGGCAGCCGCCAGCAGGTTTACCCAATGCGCAGTGTACGTTATATACCTGCCCTGACCGTGCTTTGCAGACCAGCTATCAGTGGTCAGATGGACCCTTGCCCCAACACTGTGTGCCAGACGTGACATGATTTCTTTTTCCACAATAGAGTACAGGTTGGGGATTGCCTTTTGTGAAAAATAATTTCGGCCGGGTACCTTCCACTGCGGTGTCCCAATAGCGACAAATTTTTTGAAGGCCTCAGACTCCACCAGCTTGTATGGTAAAAGCTGGCGGGCTAAGAGTTCCGACAAGCCAGCTGTCAGACGCCGGGCAAGGGGGTGACTCTGCGAGATTGGCTTTTTGCGCTCAAACATTTCCTTCACAGACACCTGACTGTGGGCAGGTGACGAGCAGGAACTGCTGAAGGTGAGAGGTGGAGGGGCGGGTTGTTGATAGGGGGCATGGAGGACAGCAGTGGTTGACGTGGCTGAAGATGCTGGACCAGGAGGAGGATGGTGGCTTTCAGTTTGTGTGCTGCTTTTACTCATGTGTTGATCCCATAGGCGTTTGTGATGTGAGATCATGTGCCTTCGCAAAGCAGTTGTACCTAGGTGGGTGTTGGACTTCCCACGACTCAGTTTCTTTTGGCACAGGTTACAAATGGCATCGCTGATATCAGAGGCAGACACACAAAAAAAATGCCACACTGCTGAGCTTTGCAAGGACGGCATTCTGGTGGTGGCAACAGCTTGCGTTGATTGGCGTGCTGTCTGGCTGACCCCGGGTGCCGAATCTACATGCTGTCTGACTGCGCCACTAGCTCCTTGCGATGACCTCCTCCCCCTGCTTCCAACTCGTCTCCTCCTCCTCTCTGTCTCCCCATCTGAACTTTCCCCCTCTTCTTCTGCTCTTCGAGCAGGCACCCAGGTGACATCCACAGACACATCGTCATCATCAGCCGCTTCACTTGACAACTCAGCAAAGGCAGCAGCAGCAGGTACAACATCATCATCATCACAATGTACGTCCATGTGTATAATGCTGCCTGACTGAGACATATCCCCGTTATCTACATCCTCTGGCACTAATAGTTGCGCATCACTTATTTCTTCAAACTGATGTGAAAATAACTCCTCTGACGGATCAAGTGAAGCGGCTGTGGTGCTAGTGTTGGTGGTGGTGCCGGCGGGCTGGCGAGTGGTAAATTGAGAGGTGCCCGAAGCTGAGCTGGAGGAGGATGGTGCATTAAG